>NW_005280478.1:0-442 GCF_000412655.1 Myotis brandtii
TGCATATCAGGTGATGATTTAGGATTCTGTCCTGTGAGCTCGTTCACAGGAGAAACGCCCTCCCAATGTATTGCCCACCTAACACGGAAACTTTTACAGTAACTGGTGCCAACCACCAAAGTGAACGTGGACTTGTTTCTGTATATCATAAGCGTCCAAGTATTTAGAACCAAAAATGTAAAACAGCTAACCACAGATTAGTGGGAGGATAATTAGAAAAGAGACAGAGTGTTAAAGAGAATACTACTGGGAGAAAAGCCCGGAGGGACTGGGAAATGGTGAGGGCCTGTGCCCCAGAAGGTGAAGGGAAGGATGTGCAGGCTTATGTGGCTTCGTGAAACCACATTGTTCTGTCCCTGGGTCATGTGGTCCCCCTCGTGTCCTGGGGAAGGGCAGGGACCTCAGGTAACGTATTTCCCAGCACCTGGCATCTTGGTTGCTT
>NW_005280479.1:0-442 GCF_000412655.1 Myotis brandtii
GGACCCTTCAGTCCACAGGTGGACACTCTATCCACTGAGTCAAACCTGCTAGGGCTGTGTCTTGCTCTTTGCAACGAACCACCAGAGGGCGCCAGAGTATGCTACCATGTCCATGTCTCTGGTACATTGGGTGACTATTCAATGAATAGAAAAGAAGGAAGAGGTCAATAATGAAGGCAGAAAAGTGCAGTAGGGAAAAGGAAGGGAGAGAGTAAGGGATAAGAAAGAAGAAAAAAGGAGAGTGGGATTTCTGCTTTTAGGGTCTCCTTCCAGCTGCAGACAAATGGCCTCTGTGTCCCCAATCGCCTTCTCAGGGCTGAAACCCAATGACTCAGTTGGGCCCCGAGGAGTTCGCCTCCAATGTTCCCGCCACAACAGAACACTTTCTTTGAAACGTGGAGCCACACAAGAGTCCATAAACACTAAGTTACAAAAGAACCAC
>NW_005280480.1:0-442 GCF_000412655.1 Myotis brandtii
TAGCTAAAAAGCCTGTGTACAAATGATCATTTTATTAGGGTGAAATCATAACCACCAGAGTCAGCGGTGAACTTTTCCAAGCTATTGAAGCTTGTCACCTTCAGAAATATCATCATTAAGGACCTGGATGGTATTCAAGAGCTAATATAATTTACTAAGAATGTATTAAACAAGCCGGGCCTGTGGAGTTGTTCTGCCACATGAGCATTTTTCACTTTAATGAGGCCGCTGTAGAGGGGAGGCACCAGCTCTCCTATCCAGACAGGCTGGCCCAGACGTCTCTTCTCAGGTATGTCTCCCAGATCTATGGCAAAAGCTCGGACCCCAAACTAATGAAAGAACGAAAGCCTCAGAAAAGACTAACATTAAAATATGTCAAAAGTTTAGAAGGTGGATGCTGTGCACATTTCTTCAATGAAATGTTTCTATTAAATTCCTTTGT
>NW_005280481.1:0-442 GCF_000412655.1 Myotis brandtii
TTCTTTGGTCTGTTGAGATGGTCAATTTTAATGATTTCTTTTATTGTAAAATACACATACCATTTATCACTTTCAAGCATATAGTTCAGTGGCAGTAAGTACATTCTCATTGTTTTACAACTGTTACCATGTCTAGAACTTTTCATTATCCCAGACTGAAACCATAACTCCCTATACTTTTCTTTACCCAACCTCTGATCACCACTGTTCTATTTTTCTGTCTGTTTATTCTGTTTAATTTGTTAATTTATTTTTTAATCCTCACCCAAGAATATTTTTCCCCCAATTATTTTTTAGAGATAGTGGAAGGGAGGGAGGAGGGAGAGAGAGGGAGAAACATCGACATGAGAGAGACACATCGCATGTGCCCTGACCAGGGCCTGATCAAACCTGCAACTGAGGCATGTGCCCTTGACCGGGAATTGAACCCGTGACCCTTTGG
>NW_005280482.1:0-442 GCF_000412655.1 Myotis brandtii
ACTGAGAAACTAAGCGTTTCATTTCGATCCATTGACATGTAACTGGCCGCATGTGGGTAGAGGCTTAAAGATTAGACCGTGTAGATATAGACTATTTCCATCATCACAGAAAGTCCTGTTGAACAGCTAGACATCCATGTCCTGGCATATCCAACTGCCTGCTTGACAGGTCTCTTGGCTGTCTCAAAGTATTGCAGACTCAACTTCTCTAAAACCAAATACATAGCCCTTCTCCCAGTCCTGGCCCTCTTCCAGCATTTCCTGTCTCAGTGACTGGCACAAGGGTTCATTCATTTTCTCAAGCCAGAAATCTAGGAATCGTGCTTGACTTTGTTTCTCCTTCATCTCCAGCATCACATCAAGCTCTGTCCTTTCTGTCTTAAATATTTTTTTCAAACTCCTTTGCCTTCTATCACCACAACTACCTTGTTCAAGCTACCAC
>NW_005280483.1:0-442 GCF_000412655.1 Myotis brandtii
GGTCACATTTCCATTACACTCTGAATTCTCCTCGTGCACCTAATTACAAGTTTATTCTCTATCTTCTCTGTTAGAATTCTGTTGCTAGGAGGTGGCGAACTCTGCCATTTTCCCTTGTACCTGGCATATAGTTAACATTCAACAAATGTTTGGTAGGAAAATAGATAAACTAATGACCTGATAAAAGTGGAGTAGTAATCCTTGTATCACAGTACTGCCAACTCAATATAAAGTGTGTCACTTAGGATGTTGTTGGCTTTGTCCTTAGGTGAGCCACTTTCTACCTTAGGAGATGGTTGTCAGTTCTGAGCATCACATACACAGAGGATAATGTCCAGGGAGGAAGAGCAGCTATTAAGGTGCTTTGTTTTCGAAATCCTCACCCAAGGTGTGAGGATTTTTCCTCCCATTGATTTTAGAGAGAGTGGAAGGGAAGGGGGAG
>NW_005280484.1:0-442 GCF_000412655.1 Myotis brandtii
AGTTTTAAAGCTGGAAAGACCATTGGAGGACATCCTCTTTCAAGAACAATGGTGAACAACCTTTTATACAGAGGGAGTGCTCC
The DNA here is from genome assembly GCF_000412655.1 of Myotis brandtii. Classification (NCBI taxonomy): domain Eukaryota; kingdom Metazoa; phylum Chordata; class Mammalia; order Chiroptera; family Vespertilionidae; genus Myotis; species Myotis brandtii. The sequence continues at coordinate 84 of NW_005280484.1, forward strand.
AGGGAAAATAACTGTGCTTACTGGCCACTTTCTTTCAGTTGCTTCAAAGAGAAAACAGTTGTGTTGAGTTCCTTGGGGTAAGAGAGACATTCTCAAAACTGAGCTTACCTGCTTGACTGAATAAAAGGCCATTAAGAAAAGATTTTCCATTGCCTTTCGGCCACTGAAATGCAAATATTTGGGTATGTTTGAGAAGCAGCCCCCATGGAGTTGGCTTTCAAATAGTTCAGTTCGAAATTAGATCGTGGACTGTATCACAATACCTACGCAGGTCACAGGTGGCCCACAGGCCACGGTTAGTCATCCAGGCTGTGACTGATTCCACTTTCCATCCTCAATGGCCCATTGTGCAAAAACTG
>NW_005280485.1:0-442 GCF_000412655.1 Myotis brandtii
ATATGTGCCCTGACTGGGGAATCAAACCCACAACCTTAGTATGTGAGGATAATGTTCTAACCAACTAAGCTAACTGGTTAGGACTTAAAACATCTTTAGTGAAAATGTAACCTAATCATGGAAGAATGTTAAATACATCTACCACCAATTCCATATTCTAATTGTCTCCTCAAACTATTGTGAAGTTCCCATGTATGAGAATCAGGGATATTTATTTGGCTGCCCATTAGCATCAAATATAACAATCCAGTGATCAAAATGATACTTTTTGAGAGTTTATGCATAAATTGTCTTTCTCACCCAGCGCTCATTTCATCCCAACTTTACATTGTCCAATCCTATATCATCAATACCTGGGAGTGATGACCAGACATTAATCAGCATTGACAGTGTGAAGATGGACCATAACAAAAAGTGCTATGTTGACACAATCTTCTACTGC
>NW_005280486.1:0-442 GCF_000412655.1 Myotis brandtii
CATGGATGCAAATCAGGTGAGCTGAAGCAAAATAAAAGGCTGATCAACTTATATCTGTGCATTTATTGTGTGATGAAGATACAATTTCAAATAAATGAGAATCAATTGAATATTTAAAATAAATTTAGTTATTAATTTTAGAGAGAGAAGGAAGATTAGAGAGAGAGAATTATCAATTTGTTGTTGCATCTACGTTCATTAAAAGCAGTGTGGACAAAAGGAGGGACATCTGTAATACTCTCAACAATAAAAAATAAAAAACTAAAATAAAAGTCCTAGCTTGTTTGGTTCAGTGGATAGAACACTGGCCTGCAGACTGACGAATCCCTGGTATGATTCCAGTCGTGTGCACATGCCCGGGTTGCAGTTTGATCCCCATTAAGAGGCATGAAGGAGGCATCCAAACAATGATTCTCTCTTATCGTTGATGTTTCTATCTCTC
>NW_005280487.1:0-442 GCF_000412655.1 Myotis brandtii
AAGCATTTAAAAGAATATGTGTTTGTATTATTTTACACACGTACACCATAGTTTAACAAAAATAAAGCTTAATTACAGTGTTGGAAAAACTTTTTTCTTATACCCAGCCCATTCTGCTCATTTGTGGCTTATTTCCATATCTCCTGCCCTAACCACCATGCCCACTGCCGGTTAGCAGGTGCTAACCTGATCCTAGTTGAAATGAATTTCTAGCTGTTTCAATTCAGTATCTTCTTTGGCCTGTTGCCTTTATCATGTGGACCTGAAAATCAGTGAGAGAATTAACATGCCAGGACTGGCATGACAACACTAGTATTAATGCCTGGCAAAGAGCAACACCCTCCCAGAGATAGCATCTATTAAACAATTAATTGGCTATTTAGGAAACATGAGGCAGAAAATAAAAGAAAGAGAACTTCCCACTGGGATGCTCAAAAAAAAA
>NW_005280488.1:0-442 GCF_000412655.1 Myotis brandtii
GAAAATAGATCTGATTAAAACATGCTCACATTGGTGTGGTTTAATTTCATGCATTTATTCTTTCACTTATCCCTTTAACACATTTATTGATTACCTGATCCGTTTGGGCTCTGTACTTGACCTGCTTACAAAGGTGGAGGGTCCCAGCTTGAGCCTAAGCTGCGTGAATAGGTGAAGGGCAGTGTGCACACCTATCTGAGCAACTGAGAGAACATGTGGGGCAGGCTCCTCAGAAGACTTTGCACTAAAGCCTTTGAGAAACCTTGGGAATGGAGGGGAGGAGGAAACAGGACAAGCTTGACCTAAAAACAAGGGCTTTGACCTCTGTTTCCAGCTTAGACTTTGCTGCCTCTGGTCTGGATTTTAATAATATTATATATTTTGTATGATATATTTCAGCAACATACACATATTCAGTCACATGGATTTCTGTATATATATA
>NW_005280489.1:0-442 GCF_000412655.1 Myotis brandtii
AAAATATAATTGAGTAAGGATTAACAAAAAATATTTTTAATAAGTCAATGGTGATTAATTCAGTGTGAACAAGAAGAGAGTGATGGGGAAAGATGACGTTTAGAACAGGTAAGTTGAAGAAGAATAGAGTAGACATATGGGAAGGTGGATTATGGTGTCCCAAAGGTAGAAGTAAAGGAACCATAATTGGAAACCAAGTTTCTCTGCACTCAGACCCATGTGCTTGACTACCTCACTCCTACACCTCTAACTGACTCACAGCTGGACACATGTGATTAGTCTATTTCCAACCTTTTTAATCTCATGGCACACACAAACTAATCACTAAAATTCTACTGTTCACCAAAAAATATATTTTTTTATTGATCTGACAAAAAAATAGGTATCATTTTGTTTCATTGACACCAAACAACTATTGTTATGTTGGCTGTTGTCATCTTTT
>NW_005280490.1:0-442 GCF_000412655.1 Myotis brandtii
TTGTTGTAAAGGATGCTGAACACAGGGAGGGGTAGAAAATCAATTCAACAACTGCAGTCTGGTCTTGGTTGACCAGTAGTACATACCTTAGTAGTTCAAACAAACTAGTAGTGCTAGTTCCATAGATCAGGCTATGGAGGGCACTCTCAGAAGGAAAAAGAGCTGGATGCTGGACACATGTTCACAAGGCTGAAGTCATATTCAGGGAAGATATACCTCTGTTTGTAAGCAGTTTTGACAGATATTTATAATTTGTATTTTAAATTAACAGTTTCTCTGAAATTAAAATTTTCTTTCTAGCACCCCAATTTTACTTGGTTAAATCATGTGGATTTTACTTAGGGCTGACAACTGAGTTCCACAGAGATGTAAATGGTGATAATGAAACCCAGTGTGAATGGATAGAAAAGGCAGAAGTGTGCCCTAGCCGGTTTGACTCAGT
>NW_005280491.1:0-442 GCF_000412655.1 Myotis brandtii
GGAATCGAACCATGACCTCCTGGTTCATAGGTCCACTGAGCCACACCGCTGGGCTGCCAGCTGGTTTTTTATCCTGAACTCTATATACATACAGCTTATTCTTAAAGCAAACTTTCTCTCCCCCAACGTTTATACTGTTTAAATGGGAAGAATTCACTTGGTGAACATTACCTTAGCCACTCCTTTCTCTCTAGTGCTTTGGGTTATCTGTAGAGAGACAGGATAAACCTACTCTGCTGTTTTACCACAAAATACCGACATGAGTGGCAGCCATGTCCTTAGTCACAAGAACTTACACATTTCTGCAATCTGTTTATACACAGATCTGAGTCATTTCTAAATCTCTGTACCATTTATTTAAAATTATATCCATTTTCCCTTAAACTAAAGGATAGGGGCCCAATATTAAGCCGTGTGTGTGTGTGTGTGTGTGTGTGTGTGT
>NW_005280492.1:0-442 GCF_000412655.1 Myotis brandtii
CCGCGGACCCGGCCGCCATCCAGGGTCCAGCGACGGGGAGCGGGAGGAACGCCACCCCGAAGGGGAGGAGCAGTTCTGCGCCTGGGTGTGACCCCAGAGGCCCTCCAAAGGACCCGAGACCTCCAAATCCCGGGACGCCCCCGAACCTCCACATCCTTCGTGACCCCATAAGTTGGCCCCAGGCCGGCGAGCGCGGGGTCTGCGCCCAGATCCGGGTGGGAAATCGCGGACATTGCCTGCCTCGGGCTCCGGCGCGGTGCTCTGAGCGGCCGCGAGATGGCACTCGACTCCCCGGGACTGGGGTCAGCCCTCCCCACCCACCGCTGCTGGCACTCTCGCTGGCCCCATGACTGGTCAGCCGGGGCCTCCCGCCAGTTTCAGAGGTGAGACCCCCACGGTCCACCAGAGCGCGTGCTTCCAGGAGTCAGCGATGGCCAAGCCC
>NW_005280493.1:0-442 GCF_000412655.1 Myotis brandtii
CCCAATCCTGTTTTTCTAAAGGGTCATAAACTGCTATTTTTGTTGGTCATTTTTTTTTAACATAGTTGTTTGTGGTAGGAATTGTCAGATTAACTAGAGTAATATACTTCTAACCTATTTTGTTTTAGTCTTAGTGACTCAGATAAAAATACCCAAAGTCCTTCATAAGAAACATCTTGTCAAAGACGTAGTTCGGATTGTTGAATGACTAAGTGTTGGGTAATCTGACAATAATTCATCTCAATCAACATCTCATTTCCAATGTCACAGAACCCTGATAACTTTGTTGAAACTCAATCTTCTTATCCCTGTGGTAGTGTAATTTTCCTTTACTATGGAAAATTACAAATCTACTACCCAGCAGACTTGTCCGTGATGACAGAGACGTCCTCTATCTACACTGTCCTAATGGTAGCCTCCAGCCCCAGGTGGTCATTGAGCC
>NW_005280494.1:0-442 GCF_000412655.1 Myotis brandtii
TAACGGTCACTTAGGCTTTTATATAGAGAGATTGCTGGGCTACAGGCATGTCAATCATTTCTGTTTTGTAAATAATCTGGGAAATAAAGTGCTATTCGTTCATTCGCTCAGCTAATATATATTGAGCTCCTCATCTGTGCAAGGCCTCATGTCTGAGGGTGCACTGTGTGTATCTAATTGTATAAAGATCACTTTTTATATATTTCAGCCACGGGTACATTAACGGACCTGCAGGCTCAGAAAGTCATTTTCTAGTAACTGGGGTTAGCAGGTCCCACTGAGGGGCGACTAGGTCATGAACCAATCTTCAAAGTCTATGTGGTGAATCCCTCGCCTGCAAAACCAGACCTCAGGAGCAGAGCACCTGGGAGGAGCTTCCCTCAGTACCAAGGGGAGACCAGCTCCTGGGGGACCTGGATGAAGAGGGCACCCATCTCACCAG
>NW_005280495.1:0-442 GCF_000412655.1 Myotis brandtii
CTCTAGAATTCCATGCCTGACTCTTCCTCCTCCAGGCTAGACCTCTGGGGGCCACTCAGAGTGGAATTGCTCCCAGGCCTCCATTAGCACAGGCTGAGGGGAGGGAAAATTAGCACTAAAGTGGCAAAAAGGGTAGGGAGAAGAAGATGAATTCATTAGGTTGTCTGGCAAGACTCAGTTTGGATGTTGAGGACCTGCAAATTCAAACTCAAGTGGCAAGAGGCAGTGTGTGTGTCTAGGGGCCATGGAATGGAGAAATATGAAGTCTAGCTCTCAGAGTAGGCATTTTTCAAGTCCTGAAGACAGATACCACCATCAACACAGCTGACTTATTCCATGTAGAATGTTCCAGTTGGAGTCTAATGAGTCCATATAAGGTGGAAAAGGTAAAGGGATTAAGAAAACAAAAACAAAAAAACCTCATAGACACAGACAACAGTAT
>NW_005280496.1:0-442 GCF_000412655.1 Myotis brandtii
GTGCTATATTTTAAGAGATAACAATAGCCACTACCACCACCACTAACACATACATATGACTTAATAGATCCACACACTTTCCACATGTTATCTCATTTTGATTAGGCTAAGCCATATCATTCCCTTGCTTATAACTCTGTCATGCACTTCTATGGCATTTAGGATAAATATAAAAGTAAAATCCTACGTGAATAAGCCACTGTATGCTTTTCCAATCTAAACTCCTCAACCTCCCTCTTGCTACTCTCAAGTCATGCAAGTCTCTCAATTTCCAGAACATGTTGAGTTCTTCCAGAGGAAGCTTCTTTGTGCCCAGTGTTTCCTCTGTCAGGAGTCTTATTCTCCAGACGCTTTTTCTTGCTGTTTTCTTTCATTTTCTTAGTCTAGCTCAGTGATGGCGAAGCAATGACACACGTGTCAGAGGTGACATGCGAACTCATTT
>NW_005280497.1:0-442 GCF_000412655.1 Myotis brandtii
TGCGCAGTTCAAACCCGTGTTGTTCAAGGGTCAACTGCATTTCATTTTGTTTGTTTCCTCTATAAGCCTCTGAAGAAGGTACGTCCATTCCACACACCTATTCCACTTCTATATTTATGCTCAGCAAATACTTTTATCTCCATTTAATATTGATGAAATTGATGCACAAATAGATTAAATTACTGGATCAAGTTTATTTAACTCATTAATCATGGAGCCAGGAGGAGATTGTTCTTTTGACCCTTACAGCAACGGACTTTTGGCTCTACCATATCCTGCACATCCTGTATGTCCATGCATGTTCTCATTACCAGGGCAATGCATTTGTCATGTTTTGGTTCAATGAAAGAAGTGGTAATAAAGGGGAGAATGTGGCAGGAGGAGGAAGTCAGGAGAGGGGAAGTGATGGGGGGCACCATCCACCTCATCATGTGATTCCTAC
>NW_005280498.1:0-442 GCF_000412655.1 Myotis brandtii
TAACTGTCATCTTCAAAATCTTCCTTCTGTACTGTTGCTGATGTTTAAATCCAATATAAATATTAAAGTTGAATGATACCTTTTCTATAGCTTTAAATCACAAAGGCGATTTTCGGTCATATCTGCTAATTGGGAGATTTCAATGTAAAATATAATTATAAAGCTGTGGATGTTTTGGAATAACATGGTTTAAAAGTAATTTCTATACAATATTAGTTGTAAACAGTAGGATCTAAAGGTCAACATATACTCTTTCTATATACTCTTCTTAGGGCACTAAATTTTTCCTCAAGCATAAATTTGAAATATTATTGGAGAAACAGACATTTTAGAGATATCAGAATTTCTCCCAACATCACATACTCTTGATCTTATTGAACATGATGTGCTTTGGATGCTATTCTTCTACCCTTTCTTTCATTCCTAAATTTGCACATTCAAT
>NW_005280499.1:0-442 GCF_000412655.1 Myotis brandtii
TTTAAGGGAAATGGGACTTTGGAAACCTAGGGATATAACTTCACACAAATAAAACCTTTTACCACATCTCATTCTCCCATGGGGCCTCTGGAAATGCTTATTCCGTTGGAGCCCCAAGAACCCCACTCCTGCTACCAACAGAGAGATTACAACTATGCAATTCTCTGATAACAGTTGAATGGGTGAAACTCAGATTAGGCATGGGTGGAAGGAGACTGAAAAAAAAAAATAAGGGAACACTAGCTGATCACTGATTCCTTCAGCAAGGAAAGAAAGGCAAGCACTGGAGCAGCCTGGCCATGGCCCAGGAAAGCAAAGTATGTATTGAAAAATCCTGGATTTAGAGGCATATCAATTTGGATTCAAATTCTAGCCCTTCCATTTATTATTTGTGCAACCTTAAAGCATCATCAGATTCATCATTTCCAAATAAAAATAATAC
>NW_005280500.1:0-442 GCF_000412655.1 Myotis brandtii
GCTCTATCCACTGAGCCAAACCAGTTAGGGCAGTAATGGAAACTTTTATTGAGTAATCAAAATATGGACTCAAAATTCACTTAGCAAGAGTTTAGGAGCTTCTGGTCCTTTTCCCTTCTGGACTATTATTTTGAAAATCTTCTCTTTACACAGACCATTTAAGCTAGTGCTATGTAATTTAAAAAAAGGTGAATAGTAGATTATATTAATTAAGCAAAAGAGTAAAAATCCTCAGATAAAGATTCAAATTTCATTTGAAAAGACAAATATGATCCACATGGGTTCCCACCACTTTCTACATGGACATGGCGGTCCCTTAACTATAGTTTGTTTTATCCTGTTGAGGAAATGAGAGAGGTTACAAAGGTTTCAGGAAGTCTAATGGGATATTTCCTCAATCTTCCTCACATGGAAACAAAGACAGTCCAAAGTATGGATTTGC
>NW_005280501.1:0-442 GCF_000412655.1 Myotis brandtii
GCTACTAAGTTGGGGTTTCTTTGGCTCATGCACCTTGCTCCTTCCCTGAGACACTATGTTAATTACCCCAGATCAGGAGACAGAACTCGGTGGAAAGAACTCATTTGATAGGATTTAGGAAGCTTCTACTAATTTTTGATAAGCCTAGCCCAGTGCCTGGCCTGCTCTGAACGACTGGAAGGCTGGATGGGTGGACAGATGGATGGATGAAATAGTGTCGCCAACAGGCTTTTTAAAATTGCCAAAGTATGAAAGGATGGCTCTAATTATAATTTCCTGTATCTCAGATAACCCTTTGAACTGACCTGCATGATCTTAATAGGAATCCTAGAAAGAAGGGCTCCAACAGAAAGCTAAAGCACAGTTCTCTGAGATGATGCATGCCTGTGGATCACGGTTCTGTGTCTCCTCATGTAAGTGAGGCTGGCACTCACGTTGGAGA
>NW_005280502.1:0-442 GCF_000412655.1 Myotis brandtii
CACATTTCTAAGATGCCCCACAGCCATTAATCCAGAACCACTGTTCTCCATCCCCAGATGCACAGGTTGTACCCCCTTGTCCCCAGTGAGAGGGACCTGGGATATCTGGGGACATTCTCACCTGCTGTCACTTGGTTCCAGAGGTCCATACTCAGCCCTGGAAGAGAGTCTCTGTGAGAGATGTGCCCCTCAAGCTTGAGTAGCACCCTCCTCCCCATGAGCCCCCTGAGTCTTGGGGGTCCTGACAGAGCAGGGCTCCCCTCTCCCTTGAAATCTCACCAAAGCAAAGCACAGTGATGAGGGTGGTAGTCATGGTTTCTCCTTGCTCAGATGTGGGGTGTGTAGAGGGAGACGATGGTCCCATCTGGGTAGATATAGAGGGTGTGGGCACTGGGTGGCTGGCCCTCCCTCTCTCGTGGTTGTCACGTCAGCAGCCCCACAC
>NW_005280503.1:0-442 GCF_000412655.1 Myotis brandtii
GATGCTTGTTCTATTCTATTCTAACCTGACTGCCTAAGAAATGACAGAGATGCTTGTCTCTGTTTTGCTTATCTTGGAACTCACTGGGCAGCTGATGAGCAGTGAGTGTTGCCGGAAAGCATTGGAAGGCAAATGAAAAACCCGCAGCTACCTGGGGGAAAAGCCTACAACGGAGCACTGTAGTAGGAGCCTTAAGCATGGAAGAAAAAGGTAGGGAGAGAGTTCCTTTGGGCAAGTAAGGTATTACAAAGCACCTGTATATACTGAGGAATTTTTAAAGCCACACACATTGCCCCAGGTGTAATAGATGGCCAGAAAATTATGGAGCAGACCCTAAGCTTTCACAAAAGTCGTTAAAATGAAGATCCACTCCTATGCTTCCTCGAAAAGCTTTATATTTCTCGATCTTATATTTCAGTGTATGATTCACTTTAACCTTATT
>NW_005280504.1:0-442 GCF_000412655.1 Myotis brandtii
TTGCTATAATGACATTGAATGAAGTTTTAATTTATTACATGGTGCTTAAAAGAAATATTCTATGTGGTTTGACATTTCGAACAAATTGGGTAGAATTTATTTTATCAACGTTGTCAGGTCACTTTTTCCAGAGGCCAGTTTTATTTCTAAGATCCTAGGCCTCACTGCCATCTGTGCCTACCCCTCTGTTGTCCCTGTAAGTTACTCAGCAAGGAATTATATCACTTCTGAATAATTGCCTTTTCCCCCATGGATTTTTTAAACATAAAACCAAGTTAATAGTTATATATTATTATATTCCTTTCTTTGGTTATATGCCGTCTTCCAGCTTTGCATTATTTGTATCATAATATAAAAATTTCAAGAGAGATTTTATTGTTTTTCTTTATAGTTATTTTTTTAATTTTTATTGTCTAGAGTTTTACATATGTCTTCTTTTTCC
>NW_005280505.1:0-442 GCF_000412655.1 Myotis brandtii
TCAATGTGCACGAATTCATGCACTGGGCCACTAGTTACAAATTATATGATATGTATTTCTATGAGTTTTGATAAACACATAGAATTATGTAATCGTCTTCATCATCCAAAGAAAATATCTGTCACTTCAAAAATTTCATCATGTCTCTTTGGAGCCATCCCTTTCTCCCACTCCTAATTCCTGGCACTCTTGACTGTGCTTTCTGTCCCTATAGTTTTATCTTTTTCAGAATATATTTTAAATGAGGTCATACCATATGTAAACTGTAAAGTCTGACTTCTTCATTTGCTATTCATTCATACTGTTGCATGTATTGAGGGCTTTGAGCATCGAAGTGATACAAACTGCTTTATATTTTATAGAAATAACTCAATTGCTGGGATGAGAATCATAGTACCATGGTTGTTAAGAGGTAATGTAGCAGGTTAGGCAAAGGGGAAGA
>NW_005280506.1:0-442 GCF_000412655.1 Myotis brandtii
TGGAGAAGGACAAACTGCAGGTTTGGGAGGACAAGCAGGAAGATGATGCAGAAATTCAGAAAGAACAATACGCGGACCTGGAGACAGCGGATGGGAGAAGGAAAAGTGGGACAGATATGGGTTATATTAAGGAAAGAGAGTCAACAGGTCATGTTTATGGACTGGACTTGAAAGGTGGGGTGGGGGTGGAGGCAAGGCTGTCCCAAGCTTTTGACTTGGATGACTGGGGTTTTAAGGAGCAAAGAAGATGATAAGTTCAGTTTGACATGTGCTGAGTTTATTGAAGTCAGCAGTGCTAAAATGTGCACTAGACCAGTGGTCTCAGCCTTTTAAGTGCATGAGGATCCCCTGGCCATCTTGTTCAGCTGCAGATTCTGTACGTCTGGGATGGGCTCTGAGTCTGACAGGCTCCCCGGGGATGCTGCTCCTGGATGATGAACCC
>NW_005280507.1:0-442 GCF_000412655.1 Myotis brandtii
GTTGTCTTATTTCATCCGCATAGTGACTGCTGCTGGCCCATTTTATGGATGGGGAAACTGAGGCATGGGATGGTGAAGCGTGCTGCTTGAGGGCTGCCACCTCTCAGTCATGGACCCGTGATTGAGGCCCAGGGTGCCTGGTCTTAGAGCCCATGTGTGAACCACTCGGTTACTCAGCCCTCCCAGAATAACGGCCCCATCCCAGCCGCCTGGAATTCTGTGTATCAGAGATTGTGCAGAGTTACTTAATGCTGGTGTCTGGGGGTTTGAGGAAGTAACATCTAAAGTGAGATCTGAAGGCTGAGGAAGAATTAGTGGGAGGAAGGAAGTTGGGATGGAAGGTGGGAGCATGGGACATGCCAAGCAGGGTAAGAAATGGTGTGAAGGCTTATTACAAAGCATGGTTGGAGTTAGGTTGTGGCAGGAGCAGCCATTACAAAGG
>NW_005280508.1:0-442 GCF_000412655.1 Myotis brandtii
GTGTGTGTGTGTGTGTGTGTGTGTGTGTGTTGAGTTAAGCAGTCCTTTGTTACAAAGGAGTGGAACAGGGCCATGAACATTGTGTCAAAATGCAAGCTAATTGATGGACAGTATAATCACCACCTTAGTTAGCGCCTCGGGACTCTTCATACCAGCAAGCTGTAAATTTAAATGGAAACCAAAGGGATAGTATACAGCTCATAGCTCTGCGTTCCATTACTTCATGTATGAAAAATTCAGCAAGTAAGAGAGATGCTTGACAGGTAGTAGCCAGAGAGGAGCTGCACTGTGATCAAGGCAAGACTGAGTGGCTGGAAAAAATCTCCATCTACCCATGTACAGCGGTAGGTTTTTGGGTGAAGGATTAACTGTGTTCTGTGCTCAGGAGGAAGGAGGCACTTCTGAGTGCTGAACAGCTCAGGGATCTCCCCCTTCAACCCCA
>NW_005280509.1:0-442 GCF_000412655.1 Myotis brandtii
CTTACCTTCATTGGTCTGAATAATTTTTAAAAACTCTCCTCTCTTTAGTTCTAGAGAAGAAGGCGGTGCCAAGAAAGTTTACAAAAGGAAGCAAACACAACGGAGGAATATATTGAGCAGGTGATTAACCTGGATATTCTATGTGGTCAAATATAAAGATAGGATTTTAACAAAAACAGAAAGAGGGAGTATTAAGTATCTAGCTGTGCACATAAAAAGAGTCAGAAAGTAGGGCTGTAAATTAAATTAGTTGCCAGTGTCTTGCATGGTATCTTGGTTTTTCGTCCTTCTCATTTTATGAGATAAACTATAGCATTCTGAGTCACAAACTTTGTATGAAGAAACAGTTGAAACGTAGAATCCAATTAAAAAGACAATTTTTTTTTTACCCAACATCCTGAGTGGAAGACTGCATTGCAGTACTAAACGCATAAATCTATAT
>NW_005280510.1:0-442 GCF_000412655.1 Myotis brandtii
CTTCCTCTCTCTCTAAAAATCAATAAAAACACACTTATTAAAAAACACTTATTTCAGCAACATTTTACCTGTTTTATCTCTTTTTCAAAAGCCAGGAGCCAAAGAGAATGTCTAGCAACTTATAGCAGCTTGTTACTATCTACGACACTTTACGCAAAAAAACAAAACAAAACACCATATTGCTACTGGGGAAAGAACACAGGGTCACCCACGAGAAAGAGAAAGGTCGGACCACAAGCTAAACCTGGACAGTGAGGCATCACCTCCCCGGCACTGAGGCCACGGGCAGGAGTGTTGGCCGAAATGCTTGTGAGATGGGTGACGGGCATGGACTCTTACCTGGGTTTCCAGATCTTTCCTTCTCGTGGCCGCTGTTATAGCTTAAAAACTTGACGGTAAATCTCTGTGTCATGGTTCCTAGAAAGAAAACAAAACGGCAAAG
>NW_005280511.1:0-442 GCF_000412655.1 Myotis brandtii
CACTTAAAAATGGTTAAGATGGTAAATTGTATGTTATATGTAATTTTCCATAATTAAGTTTTTTTAAAATGCAAAATATACTCTGAATACAATATTCAGTTAAATAAATTAGAAATATGCATAGAACTATACCTGAAATACATAGGATAAATGTTAGCTATATTGTCATTATTCGTATTATTTTTTACCTCCAGTGTTCCCTTTAAGAAGCCTAAAGCTATTCTGATCTCCCATGCTTTGAACATGTGTGTTATACCTTCTATTATTGCTTAGCTCTTGCCTGTATTGGGACTGCAAGTTGGAAATCTGCATTTCCCAAACACACTTGCCCACAGAGGTCTGTTTTAGATTCCATCAAAAGGGCTTGTGCCAGATCCAGGGGCAGAAGAAAAGCAGAAGCAGTGTTTTTTCCCAGGCATCATCACACAGGACAAGAGCTTCA
>NW_005280512.1:0-442 GCF_000412655.1 Myotis brandtii
CTCCCCCCAGTTCCCCCAGGAGAGACCTGGGGAGGAAGGGGGTCCCGAGAGCGTGGACTCAGTCGCTGCGGGAGGCAGGGGGCAGGGGGGCCTGCTCTGGGCGTTTGGAGACGTTTTCCAAACGCATTTGGGGGAACCCGCGGACTCACTCGTGGGAGAACAGCCGACTGTGGGAAGCGTTGGCCCCGTCCTGCTCCTCCACCGCCTCCCAGGCAGCCCCAGGCCTCCCTCCCCCCCGAGGAGGAAGTGCAGCCGCCTGGGCTGGGGCTGGGGCTGGGCAGGGGCTTCGTGAGAACTCGTGGGCCACGGGACAGGGACCCAGGGACTGGAGACGGGTCTCAGGAGTGTGGACAGAGGCGACACCAAGATGCCCAGCTAGGAGCCCCCTGGGCCCATGGGTCTGAGAGGGAGCTGGCAGGGCAGCCGGCCCTGGGGCAGGGGG
>NW_005280513.1:0-442 GCF_000412655.1 Myotis brandtii
CAGAGAACTCAGCTACAGTATAAACCACCACTCCCGCTAACCCTGAAAGGCTCAAACAAGGGGCCAGCAACTCCTCCCACCTCCAATAAACAATAGCAAACGCCTTAAAAACTGAATTAACCCTGAAATCACCACACACTGAAGGTGATCTGTGGTCTGAACCAAACCTGAGTAACTGCCTGCTAAAACAGACAAAAATTCTACAGAGGATTTAAAAAGAACCCAATGTCTCATAACGTAATTTTTTTAATTAAGGTATAATTGACATATTACATTATATTAGTTTCAGGTACACAACATAATGGGTCAATATTTGAATATATTGTGAAAAAATCACCACAAGTCTAGTTAACATCATCATTAGTTATAACTTTCTTCCTTGTGATGAATACTTCTAATATCACCCTCTTAGCAACTTTCAAATATGCAATATAGTATTATT
>NW_005280514.1:0-442 GCF_000412655.1 Myotis brandtii
AAACCCAGCATCAATTTATGATAAAAACACTCAGAAAATGGGAATACAGAGAACATGCTTGAACATAATAAAGGCCATAGATGACAAAGTCACAGCTAACATCGCACTTAACAAGAAATGTTAGCAAGGATGTGGAGAAAGAGCCCTCGGCTTGTGCACTGTTGGTGGAATTGAAACTTGGTGTAGCCACTATGGAAAACAGTACGGCGTTTCCTCAGAAAATTAGAGATAGAATTACCCTAGGACCCTGCAATTCCACTTCTGGGTATTAATCTGAAAAAATTCAAAACACTAATTAGAAAAGACATATGCATCCCTCTGTTCCTGGCAGCATTATTTACAATAGATATGGGAGAAACCTAAATGTAAATCAATAGATAACTGAAAAAAGAAGATGTGGTACACATATACAATAGAATATTACTCATCCATTAAAAAAAAA
>NW_005280515.1:0-442 GCF_000412655.1 Myotis brandtii
TATAGGTGAATAATGGATGAATGAATGGATGGATGAATGGCAGTCAGGAGGAGGAGTGTTTTGAAGAGAAGAGGACAAGTTTTAGCCTCGCTGTTCTGACTTTGGGGGCTGCTAGCCTCTGGAGAGAAGATGTCCCCATCATTGGTTGTAGATTGCTCCCTCCCAGCAACCACTCCCTGCACAACACTTTCCCTGTTGCTGGTCCCACATGCTCCTCGAGGACACCATGCTGTGGTCTTGACCTGCTAACACAATGACATGTGCTGAGGACTCCATTAGAGGATTTACTTGTGATGCAACATGGCATTCAACCCGCGCAACAACTCAGCATCGGGGAGAGGACTGTGTTTCCACCCCTAGAAGCAGCACGCGAGCTGTGGAGAGTTCGGATGACTTGCCAACGTCCACGCAGATGGTAGGAGCTTTTCCTTCTCTCTCTCTC
>NW_005280516.1:0-442 GCF_000412655.1 Myotis brandtii
TTTTATATACATTAGCTCTTTAAAAATCCATCGCAACCCCACAATGCAGATATTGTTAGTATCATTCCTATTTTCCAGCTAAAGAGACTGAGATTTAGGGAAGTTAAGTAAACTTCCTAAGATTGGGTATTGGAGCCCAGATTAGGATAGAGTGTGCAACCACAGGACTCAGACCCTTTCCTTCTCTAAACTAGAGCCAATTTAAACATAATTTTTCTTTAGCGAGTCTTTTTACCTTTATGTCATTTTTAGTAACAGCAAACCTTTTCTCAGTAATTAAGTATGATCCCAGCAAGAGTGTTGAGGCCAATGCTATGCAATTAAGTCAGAACTTGGTCCTTTCCCTCCCACCCTTTCCCAGTAGCAGCTCTTAGAGGAGCCTGTGTTCCCATTTTGTATTGGCATATATGTGTATGTATGTATATTCATACATATATACATA
>NW_005280517.1:0-442 GCF_000412655.1 Myotis brandtii
ATAAGTAAAGCTGGAGAAAGGGGCGAGCAACATTTAGAAATTGTGACTGAGCTCTTCAAGTTCAGCTTGGTGTTAATTGTGGACCAGCCGCCTGCCTGGAAATGCCCAAGAAAAATAGGAAAAATACTCAGTGGTGTGCCTATCATCACAAGAAATGCGTAATTGGGGAAGCTTTTAATACAACAGCTAGAACAGATTTAGTAGGAAAATTCTGGACCAGAAACCTATTCCCCTGCCTATAATAAACACGGTTGTACATTGTCATCAGAAGGACTTCTGTTTGTCCCTGGGATGTGTAGAACATTCTTAACTCAGCATTTACACTTCGGGTTTTGGCTGGCCCATCAAGTCTCACCTCTAAAACAGTGTGTTGGGAAAACAGTGAAGTGGCAAGGTTATGAGGAAGGAAATGAGCAGAAACCAGCAGGCAGCAGAAAAAAAA
>NW_005280518.1:0-442 GCF_000412655.1 Myotis brandtii
CCTACCCTCCCCCGCCCCCAAACACACAGTTCTCATTAACTCTGGAGGACACGCCATTCCCTGGGCTAGAAATGTATTTACAACGAGATGCAAATGTGGTCCAGAAATAAACTCCAGCCGTCCAACTTCGGAGGCCCTGCACATCCACAGACATCTAGAAAGAGGTCTGAAAGTGGGCCGGGGCTGTCGGGCCCACGCTGAGCTTGTAGAGAAACGCAGGCCATGGCAGCGCACAGAGAGCCACTGTGAAGGTGTCAATAAGGCTCTGTGGTGATGTTGAACATCGAAAGTCGATCTGCGAAAACAAAACTGCCTGAAAGAGATAGAATTCAGAAGAGCAGCTGCCTCTGGCGGGGGAGGGGTTGGCGGGAAAGGGGCACTGGGAACTTTCCGAAGCGATGGAAGTGTTCTTGTCTTACTGAGGTGGCGTTTACACGGGTGT
>NW_005280519.1:0-442 GCF_000412655.1 Myotis brandtii
TCTGAAATCAATAAAAATATATTTTTTTAAAAGTCCACTCTGTGGGTGGGAGTGCCCACTTGAGACGCATGGACTCAGACCGAGCGAAGGCACCCACATGGGTGGCAGTGGGCCCAATTTCTGCAGTGACAGTCCCTTAGGAAGGGCAGCGGCTGGGTGAGGACTCGAGGGGCGACAGAGGGGTCCCTCGGAATGAGCTCCAATAAGGAGCACTTGCTTTCTGAACGGCCACAGTCTCTATCTACGGATGATGTCGCCACCCTCTCCGAGCTGCACCGAGCTGCAAACCCGCCCCGGCGGGCTAGGAATGGGGTTGTAATTAAGGCTCTGAGCACCAGGAGCTGTGTGAAGAGTCAACACCCTCTGCACAATCCTGGCAACTTTTCTGTAAACCCAAATTCGATGCCCAATCAGGGCACGTGCCCGGGTTGCAGGTTCGATC
>NW_005280520.1:0-442 GCF_000412655.1 Myotis brandtii
AGAGACTGCCTTTAGCGATGTTTGATGCTCCCAATGCTATTTGAAAAACGTGTAAAACACACGTGCACCTATCTACCTGGAAAACAACAGAATCACCACCCAGGTGCTAGCCTGGTTGAGGGCAGAACTCTACCTGGGAGTCTTCTTGGAGAAAAATAAAATGTTTCTTCAGTAAAACAATCATCTAAAGGAATCCTGTCCTAAAGTTTATACTCACTGTCATGAGTAGACTGTGAAATAGTAGGTAATTCATTTAACAGACATCGAGAGTCAGAGAAAGTACTTATAGCAAATTACAAACAAAAGTGAAGAGAATAAATGGCAAGTGTTTTACCAGCCCATCTTGACCAGGGAAAATAATTTCCCAACTTGGAAAAATGATGAACTCAATTAAGAATCTAACTTTCCGAAGAGGTTACAAATCTATGAACTTGTGAATGAC
>NW_005280521.1:0-442 GCF_000412655.1 Myotis brandtii
GGACTGTGGGCTGGGGGGAGGAGGACTGACATGGCCTTTGAGGTCCTGTGATCTGGGACACGGCTGTGGGTGAGCTCTGCCTGGGAGAAGACGTTACTCCCTGTGGACTGAATGTGTCCACCCAGCTCAGTCCACCCCAAAGTGACCCATGGATGAGGCCTTAGAAGACCTTTGAATCACTAATGTGAAAAGTGTTCCCTTCGGTTCTCTTTCAAACGTGATTTCTTCAAGGACCGGTTTTTGTTTGGTGCAAGGGTGTGGCTAACACCTAACACTTAATCTACTTTTCTCTTTTCATGAAGGTGATTCCGGCTCAGAGCCTTTGTCAGGCAACAGCATGGAGCTAAAATTTAAGAAATTTGTATTTGTTTCCCTGGTGTGAGTGACAAGTGATAATGGATTTTCATTTAGGAGAATAACAGTGTTTTCTTTTAAAATTAAG
>NW_005280522.1:0-442 GCF_000412655.1 Myotis brandtii
TGTGTGTGTGTGTGTGTGGCATTGTCATGTCCTGGGGTGGCGGTAGGGGAATGGGTGTGGTGAGGGAGGGGACACACCTGAGGGTTTTCAAATAAAACAACCAGAAAAAAGCGCCGTGAGCTGCCTCCTGCCTGTCTGATCCCATGTGGACACTGTAGGAGGCGTGCCTGTGGGTCTCAGGGCCCGTTGGGGTCTATGAGCAGGGCTGAGGTGAGGTGGGCAGGACTGGTTGTCTTGGGTGCCATCACCAGGATGCCAGGCCACAGGGAAATAAGGCAAGGTCAGATGGCTCCCAACGCCTTCTTCCCTCAGCACTCCCTGGAAAAATATAGGTGATTCAGGGGATGCTGCAGATGCCTGGACATTGTGGGGTCACTGTCAGTCCCTCCCCATCTCTTGAAACATCCCATCTGGAGCACATGGGCTCCTAGCCCAGGAGTCC
>NW_005280523.1:0-442 GCF_000412655.1 Myotis brandtii
GAAGGGACTTAAATAATAGCTCCTATCTTTACATCATAACTCAAGTTAATAAGCCTTTTTTTCTTACCCTAAGGGTGAAGATGCTTAAGGTATACTATTACTAATAAGAGTTCTTTGTTACACTTTCATTTTGGCCTCTGGGATTGCATATTCCTAGGTCAGTGATTAACTTTAATATTTTATTACTTTCTTTACAATTTTAGTTGTTTTCCCTCTCAATGGAGTGGTTCTTTTAGTACATTAATCCACCAAGATGCTACATATGGGAGTCCCAACATCTTTTGAAAATGATTTTGTGATTGCAGTTATTTATCATTTTTATAATCTTTTTCTTTAGTGCATATAGATCCCCTTTTTACTTATGTATGTTTTCTGGAATACTAATATCTCTATATAAAGACAGTGCTTGTAAATAGACAAAATGTATGGCTTGTCTTAATTT
>NW_005280524.1:0-442 GCF_000412655.1 Myotis brandtii
TCTCCCTTTTCCCCAATTGGGGCACCAATGCCCTTGAGTCTAGCCCTGGAGGGTGGGGGCCTGGGAGAGTGAAACCACCTCCCCCCAGACTCTTTATTCCCAGAGCACAGAGCACCGCCTAACTACTGCAGCACCTGTGCTCATTTCAGCCCGATGTTATGCTAAAATTCAGCTGTTCTAGCTCACTGTCCTCACCTGTTCTGTGAAGGCTTGAACTAAATAAAGGTTCCTCCCAGATCTAAAATCCATGATTTTTATGTCAGAGTGATGGAGTGATATTAAAACAAATTCGCCCACAGAGAGTTACCATAATTTTTTTTCATTACCGTTTTTTCTCTGCTGCTTCCAATCCCAGGAGTCATTATGCGTTCGCTGGTACTGGTTTCCATCCCTGCTCTGCCACTGTGTCACCTTGGCCAAGTTACTTGCCAGCTCTGAGGCT
>NW_005280525.1:0-442 GCF_000412655.1 Myotis brandtii
GACAGAGAGAAATATCAATGTGAGAGAAACACATTGCTTAGCTTAATTGGTTGCCTCCTTCATGCTTCCTGATCAGGGCCTGGGCCAGGAAGGAATCTGCAACCCAAATCAAACCCGGGACTCTTCTGTCCACAGATCAATGCTCTATCCACTGAGCAAACAGGCTAGGGCAATCTGAGTTAATTTAAAAACAAAACAATGTATTTCCTGCCACAACTTTACTTTTATTATTTTTAAATATAATAACATTTCAATTATCAATGTTATTAATACTTCTGACTTACAACTACATTATTTTTTTAAAGAAAGGAAAAACAAGAAAACATGTATGCAAGATACATGTGAATATGGTTAAAAATGGTGTGTGCAAAAATTAAAATTTACTTAAATTTGGGATTTTATTTAATGAGCATATTCAGACCAATGCCTCTCTCCTATGTAA
>NW_005280526.1:0-442 GCF_000412655.1 Myotis brandtii
CAGCCCCAGGCCCCGCCCGGCCCCTCCCCCGACAGCAGCGGGCTGTGCCCGGCCAGCCAGGGTACAGGCGCTCATACCTTTCATCCCTTGCCGAGTTCAGATAAATCTCCCCTCCTCTCCCTCTCCAGCTGAAAGTCGTCAGGTCTAGCTAGGGTTTCTCCCACTTATGCGGCTCATGAATATTTAACAGCATCTGCCGTGGCGGCGATAAAGCCCTACCAATCCTTGACAAATATGGCCTAATCTTTTCAATTTCGGGGTGCAAATATGCCTTCTGAGTCCTGTTTGTCACCTAGATTAATGGCCCAGGGTCCCATAATCCTTTGGTGCTAATTCAAGTGGTGGCTGGCCGGCGTGTGCCTGCCCGGCGGATGCTGGGATATACACACACATACACACACACACATGCACACGCACACCCACACACCAAAGAGCGATTAGT
>NW_005280527.1:0-442 GCF_000412655.1 Myotis brandtii
CTTTAGTTGCCTTTTAGCTTCCTCTAAAACATTTATGGGTCCTTGTCACATACTTCATGGTAGGTGTGAAATTTGATTCTCCTCGGGGAGTTAATGATGTGAATTCAGAAATGTCCACCCCGAGCCAGAAATGGTGGGTGCCACAGACACTGGGTGGTGGTCTGGTGTTTCTCTGAAATGCTAATAAATGGACAATGAAGAAGTCTTGGCTTGTTAGATAGCAGACACAAGCAAATCGGTTCAGAGGAACTTGGTAAACTAGTGATCTCAGTGTCGTCTGATTCCGTTGTACAATTGAGTCGATGGGGGACTGGAGAGTCCTCGATGGTGTACCATAGAGCTTTGCAGGTAGAGAAGCCAGCGTTGAGCTCATGTAAGTCAATCTTAAGGGAAATTATATCAGGTGACTCTTGAAATCTTAGCATTTACTTGGCATTTGTTT
>NW_005280528.1:0-442 GCF_000412655.1 Myotis brandtii
CCTTCAAGAATGATGTAGTCATCGTGTATCTAATATCTTCAATTTCAAAAGGGCTATAGAAGGAATAGTTTTTGACAAGGAATTATTATAATAAGGGAAAGTTATTTTCCCTTAAGATTTTTAGAAATTACAGTTTGTTCCAATTATGCTGTTATTGATTTCTACACGCCTTAATGAAAAACCGTGCAACGCATCACACATGAAACAATAAGGCTTCACATCTATCTTGGGAAATTTATTTTATTATAAGTTTATCATAAAAACAACACTGCTTTGTTAGCTATAGCACTCGAAGCTCTCTTTGGAAAAGGAAAGTTTCTCTTTAAAAAACAAAACAAAAGAATTATTATTTAAAGGGAGCAATTTTCTCATCCTGGCCAGGAGCTCAGCTGGTTGGTGCATTGGCCCAATACACCAAGGTTGCAGGTTCAATCCCCGGTCA
>NW_005280529.1:0-442 GCF_000412655.1 Myotis brandtii
AGGGCCAGAAGGTTGAGAACCACTGTCTTAAAGGCTCCCAAACCAAGGGAACCCTGATGAGTTGAAACCAGTCAGAAAAACTCAAAGTGGGGCTGCCTCGGAGAACTTGCCAGTATCAGAGCTGAGGGCTCCCGGCACCGCAGCACAGGTGACCTCAACTCCTACCCTGCGAGGATTCACAAGTGCCCCCACCTTGGCCCGCTGGCTCTTGTCATAGCAAATGTCACCAGGAGTCCCACAGATTAACATCAGCCCAATGTGAGCTCCCCAAGGGCCCCAGCCACAAAGGAAATGCACTTCTACGAACAAGAGTCAGTTGGAAGAAACATAAAACAGATTTATACCCACAAAGATAACAATTATTCAAATGATCAGATTCAGAATCTTAGAAAATAGGTGTGAACTATGAAAGAAAAAAGAGTAAATTACCAAAAAAATGAGC
>NW_005280530.1:0-442 GCF_000412655.1 Myotis brandtii
TGTTTCATCATTGATATTTGACCTTGTAATGGAGACAGATGGACAGATGGAGTGCACAGTGATGTCTGGGCTGTTGACTGAAACCTTAAATATAGTTAAGTAGCCGGTGAGCTTTGTGAATATAAGGATCCATTTTTAATACCAGAGATATTATAGACCACTCTTTCCCACCAATAGTTTCAAAGTCCATTGACTGAGAACAAGTTAGAGACAAACAGCTATTATCACTTGAATGATGCTTTGTTTTAATTTATGTCTTAGTGTTAACCACAACAGCATTTTCACATACATTTGTAGATCTCATGGTGTAAATATAATAATGTAAACATAAGTGTTTAATTTGATGTCTGGTGCATGCAGAGGCTTAAGAAATAGTAATTATCACCAGCAACAGTAGCAGTATCACAGTATCATCTAAGCAGTGGTTCTCAACCTGTGGGTC
>NW_005280531.1:0-442 GCF_000412655.1 Myotis brandtii
TGGTGGTGAAAGCCAGGTAAGGTGCCCTAGCAAGCGCCACTGCTGCCATGCTGGTGCGCTCACAGACGCTATTCCAAGTCCCCAGTACGGGCTCCCCACCCAAGCCTCATGCTCTCCCCTGGGACCCTGACCCCAGAGCTCTCTGTCCTGGGCCAGGGCTCAGATACTTGCTGCAGCCTGTACTTGAAGGCTCAATGCGGGGTATTTTCATGTAACCCTTGCATATCACAAGGCCATACCTGCAAAATACCACCTTTTCCCATGGAAATGCCCTGAGACTCGAGGCCCACAGCCCAAGCCTTTGCTGTGGTCTCAGCAACCCTCCCCGGGACCATTACTAAAATCAGGCTCTTTCCTTAAAGCACTGACACATCATGTGACTATGGCCCCTCACCTCCTAAGGCCTTTAGGAGGCAAAACTTTAAAAGGAAACGGTTGAAAC
>NW_005280532.1:0-442 GCF_000412655.1 Myotis brandtii
CCTTAGACTCTTTTGAAAGAAAAGTTTGTTCTAATAGAAAGTACAATCTGGGTCAGTTGGGATTTTGAATTTTGGAGTCTGATGTTTACCATTATAGTTTCAGTGAGTACAATGCACTTAGGGAGATACTAAGGCCTCTGCCTAGGTATTAATATCAATAATATTAATATCAATAATATTAATACTGATTCTGAAAATCAATCAAATTGAACAAAATAAGTTGGTTTGTTGAAATAGGAAATCCCAGGCTCATCACTGTAGGAGTTACAGGCTTAGCCCATCAGTGCTCCTGCCCTTTTTATCCAGATTTCTCAGGCTCTTTTCTCTTCCAATATTGGGGAGTTTTCTGGTGCTTGGGGAGCACATAAATCCAAGGACATTTTCATACAGAAACAGCACAGATGAAGTTGAATTGAAACACATGCATTATTCTAGTTCCACT
>NW_005280533.1:0-442 GCF_000412655.1 Myotis brandtii
CCCCTCCCCCAACCCCCAGAGCTAGGCAACCACTAATTTATTTTTCATCTATACAATTTGCCTATTCTGGACATTTCATATAAGTTAGCCACTCAATACATGGTCTTTTGTGACTGGCTTCTTTTAACATAATGTTTACGAGGTTCATGCACGCTGTGGCATGTATCAGTACTTCATTTCTTCTTGCTGCTGAATGCATAATATTCTATGGGATGGATATGCCGCTTTTTACCCGTTCATCAGTTGATGAACATTTGGGTTGTTTTCACTTTTTGACTATTTGGAATAATGTTACTATGTCATCTATGTTTTGTCACTTTCCCCCTCTTAACACAAGGTTGAAATTAAAAACAAAAACAAAACTTAAGATTTGAGGGAAAAATAGCACCCTGAGTAACAAGGGACTGAGGAATGTGAGGTATGTGTGTTTCTACCATCATGT
>NW_005280534.1:0-442 GCF_000412655.1 Myotis brandtii
CCCCCCGCCCCCCCCCCCCGAGAGCACCAGCTGATGGCTCCATGGCCTGGATCCGGGAGGCAGGGAGAAGACAAGGACACCTATAGATGAAGGCTACAAAGGTCATCCTCTGGAGGCACAGAGCAGGGTGTGCAGTGGGAAGAATGAATCTCCAGCTGCCAAGGGAAGCCATGCAGCCCATCTACCTGACTCGCTCCTCAGCGTCCACCCTGGTCATTGTCCCATGAAAAACACGATGGCCCCAACAACGGGAACCCACAAAATCCCTCGTGGGTATCATCACGCCTGACTACATGGTAACTCCACTGAGTGTTCCCGGCTGCTCTGCTTCCCAATTTCAGCCGGTGATGTTCCCCATTTCATTCTGCCATCAGATGTGTGTGTCTTGTAAATACATGTGCAATCAATTTATGACTATGGGGTTTTATAACTACCATGCAGG
>NW_005280535.1:0-443 GCF_000412655.1 Myotis brandtii
ATTCTGGGAACTGAGCAAGGCAGAGATGGAACTTCTTTCATCAGGTCTGCAAAGTACAATTCAGCAACAAAGGCTATCATCGCATCTCCATGTCTCTGCTGAGTCCCGCCTGCTAAGTGTGGGCACTATTTCTTTTACAAATGCAGACTGCTGCACTTTAAATAATTAGCGGACATGATGGTAATGGACTCTGGCTTCATTGGGTAGAATCTTTGAAATCAAGTATCTTAGATTGATTCTTCCTTTCTCAGGTTATAATAAGTAGAAATTTCTGTTATAAACATAGAATTTATAGATTTGAAGCGTTTACTGGTATAGGCTTTGGGGCAGTAATAAAGGAAGAGGGGAACTTGCATGGACACAGCCACACTTGGTTTCCTTCTTTTTGAGGTGATTTGAGATTTGACATCCTGGCCAACTGACCCTGAGGGGACAGATCTGTG
>NW_005280536.1:0-443 GCF_000412655.1 Myotis brandtii
ATATGGGACAATGCTCCAACCAACTGAGACACCTGGCCAGGGTGAGAGTTGTATTCTTTTATAGTAGTATTTTCTTTTATCGATGGGACCAGTAGAAGGAGTCAATTGATGACAAATATTTATTGAACACTTGTTCTGTATAAGACAGAAATGGTGTTACAGCCCTGCCCAGATCCCCTTGCCTGGTCAGAGCTCTATGCTTGAAGGCTGTAGATGGCTCACAGCTGCCACCCTCTCTGGACGAGTGGCCTTGGCTAATGGACACCTCCTCGCCCAGGAAGTGATGCCCCACAGCCCATGTCTGATTGACAGGGAACACAAGGTGCCAAGGCTTTGCCTCAAATGGGGTGTGGTTTATGCTCCTCAAATTCCTGGCAGACATAGTCCTGAGCCACAGTCTTGCTTAGCATTTCCCCTTCTCTGTTCCCTGCTCCCCCCACCCC
>NW_005280537.1:0-443 GCF_000412655.1 Myotis brandtii
TTTGGCCTGAATCTCTTTCCCTAGTTCTTTAAATGGCTGGGTGCTGCTCAGCCTTTGGGTCTCAGCTTAAACAAAGCCCCCTCAGAAAGCCCTTTGTTGACCCTCCTTCCGCTCATTTGAAATTTGAGGGGGCTGCTCTCCTTGGCTGCCACTGCTGTTATTCTCCATCACATATTTATTACTTCTCTCTCCCACTGGACTGCAAGTCAAGGACCACATCTGTCTTACCACATCATCATTTCATCCCCAGCACCCAGTAAAATGCCCGGCCCAAAGTAAAGCTGGATTCATATTTGTTGACTAAAAGAGTGAACACATGAGTGATTCCTACACAGCCCAGCACAAGCGTCACCTCATTGCAGAAGCTTTTCTGGACCCCTCCCAGCTCAACTGAGCGTCCTATTATGATACTCACCACAGTTCATTGTGGATATTGATTTTCT
>NW_005280538.1:0-443 GCF_000412655.1 Myotis brandtii
AAAACACTGTGTATGAAACCAGGGGTTTATTTGTCTCGTGCAGAAGCATACACGCTGGTCAGCCAGGGCTGGTACAGTAGCTGTGATGCAGGCAGGGAACCAGGCTCCTTCCTCCTTTCTGCTCCGTGCCCCTTGATAATGGCTCCTGCCCCCGAGGCACTTGGCTCACACTTGGCACAGCCAGGGCCGGGGGAGGCCAGCGGAGCCGCGTGGTACGTTATCATCTTTGGGCTGGTCACGTGCTAGTGCAGTTCTCTGTCAAGTGCGAGAGTGGCACCTAATGTGACCTATTCATAAAAGAAGAACTCTAAGCCCCGTTTGCCCATCATAAAGTGGTGGAGAAGGAACAGGGCAGGGGCAATAAA
This sequence comes from Myotis brandtii, assembly GCF_000412655.1. Taxonomy (NCBI): domain Eukaryota; kingdom Metazoa; phylum Chordata; class Mammalia; order Chiroptera; family Vespertilionidae; genus Myotis; species Myotis brandtii. The sequence goes on from NW_005280538.1 coordinate 366, forward strand.
AAGTCCCACCCTTTTAAGGAGAAAATGGGGAAACAGACATCTAGCAGGGGTCCTCAAACTTTTTAAACGGGGGGCCAG
>NW_005280539.1:0-443 GCF_000412655.1 Myotis brandtii
GGAACAAATATCAGCTTCCAGATTAGAGATCAGTGAAGAAACAAAACAGGTCTGAAGGAGCACGCCCGTCACACAGGCTAGGAATGAAGTGGCTTGAGGATCCTGGCAGCAGTTTCCTCATCAAAGCTCAGAGGGGAGGACATGCTGGTCCCATGACTCCTCTGCAGTCACTGAAATGAATAAGACCTTCAAGTTCCAAACTGCCCTGTGTCTCTTGCTCAAGATTCAAGTTTCAAAAAGACATCCTCCGATGTGATAACCACGCATGGGGCCAGGTGGGTCCTTGAAGCAGCGAGAGGACCACTCTGTAAAGCACATGGTTGTCTAACACTGTGGCTATACAGCTGCAACTAGTACAGAACAATATCGAATGTAAACTGCAATTGAGAAATAAATTTTAAAAATTATGACAGCAAAGGATAAGTAAATAAGAGACATCATCC
>NW_005280540.1:0-443 GCF_000412655.1 Myotis brandtii
CACGCCATACTCTATCCGACTGGGTGCAGGGAGAGATTAGGTGGCTCCATGGCAGGCAGCTCTGTGGCTAGCACCTTTGAATTATTCACCGCTGGGGGAAAAAGAAAAACCTCCCCCAGAAAGAGGTTTTTTCAAAAGCCTTCAGGTACTGGGAGGTTAGCCGGCTGGGGCCTTCCTTGCCTCTGCTGCCAGCAGCCCGCCCTCTGACCTTCACCGGCCTTGGCCTGGTGCCACCTGCATCTGCCACCACCCACCCCCAATTACTCATTCCTCTGCTCCCCATCGGGCAGGCGGTGCCTGCCGGCCAGGGGGAGAAACCACAAGGTTGGCTGGCAGGCCCTGATCAGACAATCGGGGTGGTTAGTGCACATCATAGTGACCGGTCCGTTCTGGCTGTTCAGTCATTCTGCCATAACGGTTGCTTAGGCATTTATATATATATA
>NW_005280541.1:0-443 GCF_000412655.1 Myotis brandtii
TCCGACACCCCCACCTGTCTGCCAGCCCACATCCCTCCATCTCAGAGAAGTACTGCTCCGGACCTGGCCGGGACTCCCTGGCCTGGACCAGAGTTGCTTGGGTCTCTCTGGGTGGTAATGACTCTGCCTCCCCTGGGGCTGGCCCCGGAACTCAGCCCCTTCCTTCACTGGCTGCTTGGGAGAGGAGGCTGCAGGAAGTCTGCTGAGAGGGCTGCACAGAGCATGGTGGGTTGGTAGGGGACCCAGCCTGTCCCCTTTCCACCTCACCAGGTCATCAGCCCTGAGGGTCCTTTCCTAGAAAGCACCAAAGTCCAGCTGAGAATATAGCCCTGCAGGTTTTCCTTGTATTAAACATCACAAGCTTCCTTTGCGGTTTCTGTCAACTCTCACTTCCAGATTTAGCAAAATGTAAAATTGGTCACATGTTGTCCGAGATGTTAATT
>NW_005280542.1:0-443 GCF_000412655.1 Myotis brandtii
AAAAAAACATACAATAAAGAAGGGCCAATAACAATACAAATATCTATAGATTTCCATAGAGTGATCCCAATCTATTTTGGACATTTTGGTATAGAAAGAGAAATAAATATGTGGAAATACTTTAAGCATTCTCAGAACACTTATACTAGCCTATAGTTGGGTGATTATCTTGGGTTTCATCCCTAAAGTAATTGCCTCTCTCCTCTCACAAGAAGCAGGAGACACGGAGGAATGTTTTGTAAACATGATGGAATGCAAAAACACAAAAGACAGGATCCAAAAAATGCAGGAAGCACAGTACATAGTACAGTATTAGCTATTTACCCTTGTGATCTTGAGCCTGACTGGTTCTATGCTAGCATCATGAGAGAGTATTTCTGGCCCAGGAAAACTGCATGATCCCTGTACACCAAAAGGTTGCGAGTTCAATTCCTCATCAGGGC
>NW_005280543.1:0-443 GCF_000412655.1 Myotis brandtii
CCAGGCAGTCCCTTCGCCCTCTCTTTCACAGAAACGTCTGTCAGAGTAATCACTCACCCGTCGCTCAGGGTCTGCTGGTCAGCCCCAGCAACATGTAACCTCATATTTGGATTTATGGGGCTTCCTGAACACCCCCTGAAAGTGTACGTGCTGTGTGTGAGTGTGGATCTTGTGGTTACATACATTTTTGTTCCTGAAGTGTCCCTAAGCTCTCATGAGATTTTCACAGTGGCATATAACTTCTCCCTACCCCCAACAGTTAAGAATGTTCCATGATTTTCCCATTAAATGAGAATGTTAACAACAGGGTTGTGTGGGAACAGATGAAGGAAAAACCATGGGCAGAGCACCTGGTGCCTGTATACGTAATTCTGGGTGAGATCAGAATAGAGATCAAACTGTTACTAAAAATAAGAGCCAGAGTAAATGTAATCTGGATAAAG
>NW_005280544.1:0-443 GCF_000412655.1 Myotis brandtii
CTGCCTTTTTAGGGGTTTGAATGAAGCAGATGTCCCCAGGCAGATAAGGGGTGAGACACAGAGCCTATTAAAAGCCATAATGGTCACACCCATTCCTTTTCCTTTCTATTTTTTAAAAAGTTTTACCCTCTAAACATTGCTATCATTAATATTTACCAATAAAAATGCCAGCATTAATGACTGGAGGTTGTTTATAACCCACGGAAATGCCATCCACTGGACTTTGAAATGGTAGAAGCTGAACGCATCTACAAAGCAGGTTATTCTGGTGAAAAGGAAAGTCAGAAGCAGTGCCAGAAAATACACCTTTTGTTTTCAGTGTCAACAAGCTATTTGTCAGGAAACAAAAGAAAGGCTCCACCAGCCCTGGTGGATTTTTCTGAAACCTGAAAGTTAGTTTTCTGCCTGATTTTGCTTAGAATTAGAGGGCAAGGCGGTTGTGC
>NW_005280545.1:0-443 GCF_000412655.1 Myotis brandtii
GTCTGCCTGCAGGTTTACATCCTCAGCCCATCTTCCCATTGCTGTGACAGTACAGTGATCCCTCTGACGTGAACATCCAGTGAAAATCCTTTAACGGCTTCTAATTGTCTGTGAGAAAACCCAGACTCTTTAACATAGCATATGTGCTAACATACGTGGCCTAGCCCTCTGCCTCCCTTGTTTCTTGCTCTCCCCTGCCCCTCCTAGCTGCAGTTCCCCCTTTGAATCAAATTGTCTCATATTTTATGCCGTCGTCTCTTTCTGTTGCTTGAAATGCCATTCCCAAATCACTCACCTGGCAAACACGTACTCATTCATCCCAGAGTTTACTTCTGTTAACTCCTATCTAGTTCCCACTGCCTTCCCATGTCCCTCTGCACTTTTGATGTACTATTGACATCATACCCATAATACTTGATCTCACAGTTTTTTTTCCTCTCAAC
>NW_005280546.1:0-443 GCF_000412655.1 Myotis brandtii
CTTGAAGCTAGACCTTCCCCTCCTTTAAAATGAGGATGATAAATTCTACCCCATGTAATTGTGATGTGTAGAGGAAACCATGCAGGGCTCATGCCTGGCTCACCATCAGCCTGCAGCCCACAGAAATGATGATTCCTCTTCACTCTTTGCCAGGGGCTAGTTGTAAGGTGTCTTGGAGAATGGGAGCCATTTATGGGAGGGCCAAACACCCAGCTATAACTCTGGACAGAGGCCCAGCTAAAGAAAGTTTGGGATCAGAAACAGGGTTTGAGCTTCAGTTGCCTGGCCATGCTGGAAACCAGAGGAGCTCCTGGATTACAATGACGTCACAGGGGACACTGGAAGAGGATTGGGAGGGGTGGGACCTCTGGGCTGGGAAACTGGAAGTAGGAGTCATAGATGAACTCTCCGGGAGGCTGCTGGAGGTTTGGAAGGAGACAGAT
>NW_005280547.1:0-443 GCF_000412655.1 Myotis brandtii
TCCCAGCTCAGTTGAGAGAACCATGCCCTGTCCTCACAGCCTATCTATGTGGGAATGGTAGGTTCCTGTGTGTGTTATGCGCATTAGGTCGGCTGTTTGGTTGGCAGGAGTCATGCCTGGTTTTGTTCTCCACCATGTCCCCGGGCACAGCCCTGAGCTTGGCACATCAGAGACACTGGCAGTTACAGGGGAGGGAGCACCCAGTTCTGCTTGGGGTCCACAGGGGATCGGGGAGGGGAGACCCAACCTGAGCAGGGTCTCGAGTGAAGAGTAGAGGCCCCAGACCCAGTGTCCAGCTCGTGTCGCCTCCCAGCCCGCCCGGTGCAGCCCGGGGGCAGGTGGCCATGCGCTCTCAGAGGAGCTGAGGTTGGCGTCAGATGTCAGGAGGCAGTCGCCCTCGGGCTGGATGGCGGTGAGTGTGGGGAGCACCAGGTCTTCCTGGA
>NW_005280548.1:0-443 GCF_000412655.1 Myotis brandtii
GTCAATGCTCAACCACTGAGCCATGCCAGTCGGGCCCACCTGCTCTCACTTTGCCCAAACCCAAACCCGCTGGCTTCTCATCCAGCAGATGCCTTTCCCGTGACCTAGTGCTCCCAAGCTGGGCACACGGACCCTCACGTTACCATGTCAAAGTAAAGGGTCCTATAGTCCCCTCAGGATCGTCAGCACGTGCAAGTGAGAGTGGGCTGGTCTGCAAAACGCAGCGTGAGGCCACACAGCCTTCCAAGGCCTTCCTTCCCTGCCCAGCCAGGTATATGAGTGCCCTTTAGCTCGACCTTGGTCCACTGGGGGCCCTTATATGTGTAATTGTCTCTATATGGACTGCTTTCCCCTGCCCCCGCCTGGGCATTCCACCTGCTGCTCTGGTCTCAGCTCCATCACCTTCTAGAAACCCACCCTGATTCCTCATGTCTTGGTCAGAT
>NW_005280549.1:0-443 GCF_000412655.1 Myotis brandtii
CCCTGGAAGATAATTCCCAAGCCCTCCTAAATCAAGTGAGACGGCATTTGGGGAGACTAAAAATGAAACGTTGCCTTTACCCATCCTGCCACCACCGCATAACTTGGATCAACATAATCAAAACTGCCTTTATAAGAATGAATTCTGAAGAGATCTGTGACTTGGTCATGAAGTTGCTGCACCGCCCCCAAGGGCACTCTTGAGAAATTCTTTAATAAACTGAAAGCGGGATTTGATTAAACTTTTGCCAAGTTCCTCAATGTACACGTTTGCACATACTGTAACGTATTATGTAGTTGATTTGCCAGTAGGAGAGAGCAACCCTTCATCTTCACATTCTGCCTAACAATCATATATATTACTAACAAATTAATAAACTTGTTTCAAAAAGACAAAAAATAATAACAAAATGAGCTTTCTATTCTTATACTTTTAGAAAATTA
>NW_005280550.1:0-443 GCF_000412655.1 Myotis brandtii
TGACGGGAGAGGGCGGCGCCCCTGGCACAGGCCAGACCTGGAGGCAGGATGCCACTGGGCATCTGTATTCATGCCAACACGTGTTTGTACGTGGGCTGAGCTGGGGTCCTTTAAGCAGCAACCTGAAGTGTTGTAAACACTATTAGAGGAATACATCTTGGAATTGCATAAAAATATGTCTTTGGAATCATAGATGTCCACTGATTAGAAGGCATTTATGTGAATTTGGACAACTTGACTTAATCTGGAGCTTCAGAATCACGTATAATTGTAGCGCTTTTGTTGTTGTACGGAGTTACATTGCTGTATAGTGTTCAGTAGAAAAAGTCTGCAATATGATTTTATCTAATGACTAGAGGCACAGTGCACTCTATTTTTTCAGACTATGAAAAAATATTAGACATGGGCAATTGGAAGAAAAAACTGATATAATTTCAAATCTG
>NW_005280551.1:0-443 GCF_000412655.1 Myotis brandtii
TTAGAAACCTGACCCCTTCCTCATGAGGGTGAGACTCAGGCGGGTCTTCCTGTCCCAGCCAGGCTTCCTCACATGGCCCCTCTCTCTTCCCATGTGGCAGGAGCAGATTGCAGTCCGGCTATTTGACCAGGAGAATTGTAAAAGGTTACAGGAGGGGTCTGGGAAACCACCTATGGCAACTCCTCATGGGCCCCACCCTAGCAGGACCCCCAACCTCCAAGAGCTGAAGATGCAGGTGGGTCTTTGTGGGCAACCGCTTTGATGCCAAATGGGCAGAGACAGGACTGGGGAAGGGAGAAATGGGAGGCGAAAGGGGGTATGGGAATAGGACAGTGTGGGTAGAGACTTGAACCCTCATCTTGACATCACACTGGGGTATTCTCTCCCACACACAGCGCATCAGTATCCTGAAGCAGCTTTTGCAACAGGAGGTAGAGGGGCTG
>NW_005280552.1:0-443 GCF_000412655.1 Myotis brandtii
TGAATAATGCAACAATAAACATAGAAGTACAGATAATCTCTTCTAGACAGTGATTATGGATTTTTTGGATATACAACCAGAAGTGTGATTGTTGCATAATTGGTAATTCTATTTCTAAGTTTTGAGTAATCCCCATACTCTTTTCCATAGGGCTGCACCAGTTTGCATTCCCACCAACAATATAAAAGAGGTCCCTTTTCTTTACATTCTCACCAGCATATCTTTAGTGTATCTTTTTGATAATAGATATACTAGCAGGTGTGAGATGTTATCTCATTGTGGTTTTGATTTGCATTTCCTGATTATTAGTAATGTTGAGTATCTTTTCATGTAATTATTGACCATTTGTGTGTTTTCTCAGGAAAAATGTCTGTTCAAGCCCTTTGCCCATTTTTAACTTGAGTTATTTGTCTTTTGCTATTGAGTTGTATGAGTTCCTTGCA
>NW_005280553.1:0-443 GCF_000412655.1 Myotis brandtii
TAATATGTTCAGAGTACATACAAGGTGCTGTGAAAGAAACAAATTTTGTATTAGACACAGCTCCCACACCTTTCCTCTCCTATGGATTTTACTCCCGTGTGTCATAAGGTTTTTACTCTTTGTTCAATTTATGTTTTTTTAATGATACACTAATATAACTACATTACCAACAAATTGGAAACAAGAGAATAAATATTGTCCATAAAGTGATTACCTTAACAAAAAACTACTGGCATTTTACTGTTTTCTTTTAGCCCTTTCTTTCTGGACATGTAGGTTTTCCCTTTTAGTTGTTATAGTGTACATATATGCTTACAGCTTTTTAAAAAAACATTTTATAATACTATAAACATTGTCCATTTCACTACAAGATTTTTACATTTTTATTGTGAAGGCAAGCCATTATTCTCAATTAATATTTGACAAGGAGGAAAGAGCATACA
>NW_005280554.1:0-443 GCF_000412655.1 Myotis brandtii
TGTACATCAACTGCAATTGAAAAATAAAAAATTATTTTTAAAACATTATGTTTTTAAGCCACCAGTCTGTGGTCATTTTGTTATGCCAGCCCAAGCTGACAGAGGTAGGGAGTCATCCTTCGTGACTCACTTGAGTTCTGAGACATGAGAACTCCACATATAAAAAGAGCAGCAATAAGAAAAAGGCTATTAAAAAAAGAATCTCTAAAAGTTCACAAGAATGTTCCTAAATAAACGAGTCATTTTACCTCAATGTTTTGACTATAAAATTGAGACATGTTATTATAGAAAACTTAAAAGCTATTGATAATTACAACTGTCCATAATCACATCACCCAGATATACCCATTAACATCTTTATACCCTTGAAAGCCTTATTTTATTTTTACTTAAAAACACAGAAATGATACATATCAATATGACATAGATTTCTTCCCTTTATT
>NW_005280555.1:0-443 GCF_000412655.1 Myotis brandtii
TACTCATATGCTTTTATGTAAATTCATAAATAGCATCCAGTGCCCATCAGAAATTCTCTTTATGGGTTGTACACTCTTTTTTCTGTGTCTACTCTTCCTTATTACTAACAGCATCTTATGTTCTTCTCTCCACTCAACTAGTGTAATACCAATTCATTGTTACCATGTGCACATAATATTTTATGATGTGGCTATGCTATTCCATTATCTTTCTCAATGCATTGCTAATATAACAATTATACAAAAATATTCTGAGATTGTTACATTAGAACTGAGGTACTCCACCAGCAGCAGTATTGTTCCCCCAGGGGACATACAGTAATATCCAGAGACATTTTTCGCTGTCACATGGAAAGTGTAGGTACAGTCCAGGGATGCTCTAAACATCCTGAAATGCACAGGAGAAACCACACCACAGGCAATGATCTGGCCCAGAATGTCAA
>NW_005280556.1:0-443 GCF_000412655.1 Myotis brandtii
CATCCTCTGTTTAGCTCACTGATTTACAATATAACAACAGAAACACATATTCTTACCTTACTAAATTCTCCTAACATGTAAACAAATATCTTAGGCTTTGAAAAACTTTAATAAACATTCACTTTCAGGCTCAACTTTGAAACAGGTAAGGCATATTGCATAGTTATCATAAGGCAAATGAGGATCGTATAATAGTATGTAACTTACCTAAGGTAAGATGGGAAAAAGTGATGAGGAAATTGGTATTGTCTTTATAAATTTTATAATATAGTGGAGAAAATAAATATTATAGACGTAGGAATAAAAGAACAGTGTAAGACAATAGGGTTTAATGTAAAATCATAAATTCTACTTTGGATTGTGTATTAGTTTTCTACATCTAATTTAACAAATTACCATACACTTAATGGCTTAATGCAGCCCAAATTTATTATCTTAAAGTC
>NW_005280557.1:0-443 GCF_000412655.1 Myotis brandtii
CGAGCTCAAAAGGTTTGCCATCACTGCACTAGACCCTGTCCCATGGGGCTGGAGGCTCCCAGGAGGGAGCTAATCAGGTGAGATGCCAAAGGAAAGCGAGCCGTTGGGCACTGAGCAGGCCTCTCAAAGGGCTCCACCCCATCGGGGAACCTGGGCCTGGGAGCAGGGCCCTCAGCAGGAAAGGGCCAGAGCGTCCCCTGCAGATCAGCCTTGCCTTCTAGGCCCAAAGGTCCAGCTCTCCCCATGAGGCTGCTGTCCGAGCCCCAAGACCATGTTTAAACAACATGACCCAAGGAATCACACGTGTTAAGAACTGAAGTGTCACGGAAGGGCGACTCTTCAATTTGCTAGTGTTCTTGCTGCTGAACACAAAGCCACTTTGAGGGCGGGAACATGAGTTAGGCGGGTGGTAGTGTGTCCCATGGGGCAGCTGGCAGGTGGTC
>NW_005280558.1:0-443 GCF_000412655.1 Myotis brandtii
CAACACCATTCTGCTCTCTGTTTCTGTGAGTTTGACTATTTTAGATACCTCATATAAGTGGAATCTTTTAGTATTTTTCCTTCTGGGACTGGCCTATTTCCACTTAGCACAGTGTCTTCAGGTTCATCCATGTTGTCACAAATCACAACTTTTCTTTCATTTTTAAGGCTGAATTATATGCCATTGCATATATACACACTCCATTTCCTATATTCACTCATCCATTGATGGACATTTAGGTGTTTCTATATCTTGACTCTTGTGAATAATGATGCAGTGAATATGGGAGTGCATATAGCTCTTCCAGATACTGATTTTGTTTCCTTCAGGTATATACCCAGAGTGGGATTACTGGAACCTATGGTAGTTCTATTTTAATTTTTTGAGGAACCACTGTACCCTTTCCCATAGGGCAGTGATGGCGAACCTATGACACACGTGTC
>NW_005280559.1:0-443 GCF_000412655.1 Myotis brandtii
TTGACTGGAATCGAACCCAGGACCCTTCAGTCCGAAGCTTTATCCACTGGGCCAAACCAGCTAGAGTAGAAGCACCTATTTTTTAAAATAAAATTAAATCTTAAACTTAGAGTCTAGCAATTCCACTCCTAGGTATTTACTGAAGAGAAATGAAAACATATTCCCACACAAACACTTGTACACAGATGTTCACAACAACTTTATTCTATGCACAAGGGCCCCAAACTGGAAACGACCCAAATGCCCATCAACGGATGAGTGGATAAGCAAATTGTTACATGTTTATAGAATAGAATACTATTCATAAATAAAAGAGAACAAACTACTGATACCATAACAACATGAATGAATCTGAGAAACATTCCCAGTGAAAGAAGCTAGACACAAAAGAGAACATAATGCCTTATTCTAATTTGCATGAAATCTAGAATAGGCAAAAAAAA
>NW_005280560.1:0-443 GCF_000412655.1 Myotis brandtii
TCAACCTGACCAATCACCTTCCCAAGCTTTTGCAGGCTGGTGATGGGTTTCCCCCTAATCAATCCATTTCTTAGATCTTCTGAGGTGGGTACGGGAAATATTGGGGGGAACAGTTTATACAGTGTATGATTATCTAATCACTATGCTGTTCACCTGAAACTAATGCAAAATGATACTGAATGTAAACTGTAACTGAAAATAATTTTTACATTAAAAAGATTCCTAACTATAGTGGGTCATGATGGGTAATCAGAGCCTAGACCTGTATCGTGCTTGACAAAGGTTTGCTTTCACCTTAAGGAAGCCTGTTCATTGTCTTTGTGTATCTAAGAAAACATACCTTTGAAACGATAGAGTGATTTTCTTTTCCTTCCCCTCCAAGGCATAACCACTGGCACCAAAGGACAAGACTACAGAACACAAGGCCACAGAACCCCTCACTG
>NW_005280561.1:0-443 GCF_000412655.1 Myotis brandtii
AGAGAGAGAGAGAAACAATGACATGAGAGAGACACATTGATTGGCTGCCTCCTACACTCACCCTAACTGGGGCTGGGAACCTGCAACCAAGGTACATGCCCATGATTGGGAATTGAACCAGTGACACTCTGGTCCGCAGGCTGGCGCTCTAACCACTGAGAAACCCGGCCAGGGCTTAACAATCTATTAAAGCAGTGCTTCCCAATCAGTGGCAATTTTGTCCCCCTGTCCCCGGGGGACATGAGTTCTATCTGGAGACATTTTTGTTTGTCACAACTGGGGAGAGGAGCGCTATTAGCATCAGGTGGGTAGAGTTCAAGGATGCTGCTAACACGCAGAGCAGTCCCCACAGCAAAGACTGAGCCTGCCCGCATGCTGACAGTCCCACGAGTTTGAAATCCTGCGTTAAAGCTTTTGTGAGTTTATATTTGATCCCATACCCT
>NW_005280562.1:0-443 GCF_000412655.1 Myotis brandtii
TTTACATTCAATATTATTTTGTATTAGTTTCAGGTGCGGCCTGGGTGTATCTTACAGTCATCATGTTGAGCAAAGAAAGCCAAACCAAAACACAAAGTACTGTTTAATGCCATTTATATGAAGTTTTAAAACATGCAAAACTGATATATAGTGATGGAAACCAAGCAGTGCTTGCCTCTGAGAGCTGAGATTCATTAGAAAGAGGCACGAAGGAGCTTTCTGGGAAGATGGAAATGTTCTGTATGCTGATGAGGTGTAGATAATGGGATACATCCATTTGTAGAACTCATTTAACTGCCCATTTAAAAATTTTTCATTCGACTATACATAAATTATACCTTGATTTTTTTTTTTTTTAGATGAAGTTGAAATAATAACATTTAAAAAATAAAGAACCCAGCCAGTATGGCTCAGTGGTTGAGAGTCAACCCATGAACCAGGAG
>NW_005280563.1:0-443 GCF_000412655.1 Myotis brandtii
CACAGAGCAGCCCTGGCGCGCAGGGCGGTTTATACACACGGCACTCAGTGAACTTTCCTTGGGTTTTCCTCGGCCACGAAACCGTATCATCCACACCTCGTGTCGCCATCACCTCTACGTTCTCATGATTTTAATTCCAATATTTATCAATGTTTTAAACTGTACTGGAAGCAAAACCTGACCTTCAGAGCAAAATGAATCTGTAGTGACTGCAGTGGGCACTGTTTTGTTCTCACTGAGTCGAGAGCAGTAAGAATATCGCTGGCTGTTGGATCCATACACACACCTTAGGGAGGTGCCCAGGGCTCAGGAAACACCCAGAGGGCACCCAAAGCTCTAAGGCTTTCGTGTCCCTGTGGGGCTGTGAGGGGCGTCCCAGTGAGCCCCGCAGGACGGGAGTGGTGCTGGCCAGGTCACCTTGCTCACCCTTTGCGTTCCCGGGC
>NW_005280564.1:0-443 GCF_000412655.1 Myotis brandtii
GGTTAGGGCTGAACTACAGTTTACACCCCAGGAGATTCACCCACGTTAAGAGTACAATTCAAAACATTTCCTCCTTCATCTATGCAGCTAATCTTTGTTCCCAGCCCCAGATATCCCAAGTTCTACCTTCTGATTCCATAGTTTTGCTTTTTCTAGAAATTTCATATAAATGGGATCCAGTCTGCAGTCACAGTGGGATTCCAAACCTGAATCTAACAAGGGAGCAGTGAGCCAGGACAGCAAGCACGCCCACCTGCACCCAGGGCTTTCCCTGCGTGCTGGGTCACCTGCGGGCACCATCGTATCTGAACCTCAGTCTTCACATCTTTAAAATGGGGCTACAAGTTGGGTTAAAGCCCCATTTTAGGGTTAAAGCCAGGGTGAAACGAGCTAATGGAGGCCCAATGTCTTGCATATTCATCATACTCCATGGACACTGGAAG
>NW_005280565.1:0-443 GCF_000412655.1 Myotis brandtii
CCGTACGCACACGGCCACCAAGTGTCGCTCCGACTGCATCACTGGCTGCAAACGCCGCTCGCACGTTTGCTCGGCTCAGACTTGTACTTTTATTCCGGGCGTATGTAGATAGCGCATCCCACCACATCCTTCCTTTTTTAGGAATCGAAATAGTTGCCTCGTCATGGGATGCACCGGATTATATCTCCTGCAATAGATCAACTCACTTTAGGTCAAACGCCGATGAGGCCTGTCATCGCTTTGTCTCTTCAAACTTGTAGAGCTTAGTGACCGAATATTCTGTCACTTTCAGCGTAGACGATCTGGAGCATTTACTCAAGTTTTCTTGAATTGGTCGGCCCAACTTCTTCAATGAGCTTCAATTCGTCGTGTTTCTTCAATCGAAAGGTAATTTCTGAACTTCCAAGTTCGATCTGATCTGTTCTCAAACATGCTTCTTGAAC
>NW_005280566.1:0-443 GCF_000412655.1 Myotis brandtii
AATCCCTACTTCAAGCCAATTTTAGTTAAGTAAACTCTCATTCTGGCTATTGCAACAGCCTCCCTTGACTCCAATCTGTCTCTAATTTGTTCTTCAACATCATTATAAATCTTACCTTTGAAAAGCATAGATTTTACCATGAACCATACACTAGTAAAAAACTTCCTAATGTATCCCACTGATTAAGGACAAAATCCAAACTCCTGTACATATGAACCCAGTCTATCTTCAACTGGATTCTCCACAGCCCTCTTATCCCAGTACATCATACACTATAGCCATACAGACTACTTCTCATTCCACACACCTTATAATAAATTTGCTGTTACATAACTTTGCTAACATAATTCCTTCAACCTAGAATTCTCTTATTTTCTGGTATTTTTCTACCTGCCAAATTCTACCTAGCCTTCAAATTACTGCCTCTGTTTAAAACTGGAATT
>NW_005280567.1:0-443 GCF_000412655.1 Myotis brandtii
AAAAAAAATGAAGTGATAGGAAGGCAGGAAGGGAACACGGGCAGAGCATTCTAAGAGAAAAGATGACCAAATCCCAGAACGGCGAAGTCTGGAGGAAAGTGATGAGAAACAAAGTGGGCTTATAAATATTTGGTGCAAGGGACTGCTAATTTTTGGAAAAGGTGGGCATTTCAAGACAAGGCAGATTGGTGAAACAAGCAGGTCAAATCACTGGGTTACAAAAGTTATTTTCCCAATTCACCAACAGAATTACTTTTAGCGTTTCATTTGTTTAGCCCTCCACAAGCACATTAAAAGGGCAGAGACGGTGCAGAAAAGATCGCTCAATTCAGCCAACAATGGCAAAGTGAAGTGAGCAACATGAAAATCTCGGGTAAAGAGGAAAAGACAAATAGAGCCCTGCCCAGGTGGCTCAGTTGGTTGGAGCATCCTCCAGTACACTG
>NW_005280568.1:0-443 GCF_000412655.1 Myotis brandtii
TCTCTCTCTCTCTTCCTCTGTCTCTAAAAACCAATAAAAATACTTTTAGAAGAAGTAACATGTGCTTGGGTTGCCCAACCAGGGTCCTCTTGGGGACAGTCCTCCACTTCTGTAAAACCTAAACACGACTCAGACAAAGACACTGCTAAAAACCAACACAGGCAGATGTCTGAGCATCCCTGTCAGAGCACCAGCGCCTGAATCCCCGTTCTTGCTTGGATTTTAAGGGTTGGATCTTACACCCTTCACTCACTGGGCAGAAAAGTATAAGAATGGGTGTAAGGCAGGACGCTAATAGGTGGCCAAAATATCCCCGAGCTGGGGTCCATAGCTGATGCTGGGCTGTCATTCTTATAGTAAATATTTCCTTCTGTTTAAAACTAAATAACCCAACTCCTCTTGTCTAAGTGACTGAGATCATTATGTTTGTTTTCTACAAATCC
>NW_005280569.1:0-443 GCF_000412655.1 Myotis brandtii
GTAATTCAGGAGAAATATCAGTTGAGTTCTGGACAGCTTTCCTCCAGACTCAATTCAAAGAAACAACTCTCACTCTCACTTTGCAACTTATAAAAATAATGCAAAGTTTCTTTTGTACTCAGCCCACAGGTGGTGGCCAGGCTCTGTGTGTGTGGCATGGTGTCTCTTCTTACATAAAGACTGTCCCGGGAACATTCAGGGCTTATGTACCCTGCAGGGAGGCGGGGCTTCTGGCTTCTAAGAACAGGCTTCTGGGGAGCAGACACTTTGGGGACAGAGTTCTCAGGGTTCCAGGTGCTCATGCACTTACACTCGTAGGTGGTGTAACATCTCCAAGAGACACTCCACCACCATCCACCAGAGGGTCCTATTTGAGGAGCTCCCTCCTAGTGCTCTTAGGGACACAGGGAGCAGAAGGAGCCACAGCACATCAAGGGTAAGCA
>NW_005280570.1:0-443 GCF_000412655.1 Myotis brandtii
GGGAAAAATAAAATTGACCCTCTGTGTAAAGTATTAGAGGTAATTGTCCATCCTGTGGCCCTTTTCTGTGATATGAATCTTTCAGTAGCAAGTGGTTCACTCATAAGATTGTGGAAATGTCATTAAAACTCTGAGAGACACTACAAATTTGTTGGGTAGTGGATCTCAGGGGACGTTTGAGCAAGTTTCATCGTGGTTATGGTAGTTTCCATACTGTCTACTATGCTCCAAGCACTGAGTTGGTTTTGCCCTGGAGAATATGAATTGAGTCCTTGGTTTTCTAAAAATAGCATTAGGGTCAGAAGAGTGAAAAATGGTTATAATTGTGAAAGGAAGATAAGGCTATGACTCTAATAAACCAACATCCTGCCTACAGCAGGTCTCCATTCTGTGCAATATTTTCACCACTCAGCCATCTGAGAGCAGACTGAACACCTTGGTTC
>NW_005280571.1:0-443 GCF_000412655.1 Myotis brandtii
TATATATATATTTGAAGGATATATATATGAAGTGTTCTGGAGATGTGAGCACCAAGCCAGGCCAGGCCCCTTCCTAGTGTAGAACCTTTGAGAAATGACCTTCTCGAGGGCTCTGGGATGGCCAGTCATTTGCACCCACTTGTCCCCAGTCATTTAATCATGGGAATCTCAGTGTTGCCGTGAAGGTGCTCTGTACATGTGGTTGACTTGAAGTGAAAGTGAAGGAGGCTGCCTTTGATAATGTGGATGATCCTCATCCAGTCAGTTGAAGGCCTTGAGGGCAAAACCTGAGGTTTCCTGGAGACAACAATGTTCGGCCTCAAGACTCGGCACCGCATCCGGCTGAGTGGCCAGCCTGCTGGCCTGCCCTTGCCAGCCCCCACCATCAAATGAGTCAATTCCTTATGGCCTCTCTCTCTCCTGTGGTCCTGCTCCTCCCGACT
>NW_005280572.1:0-443 GCF_000412655.1 Myotis brandtii
ATTTTCCTGTCTTGATTATTTGACTTCTGGGAGTTTATATTGGCTTTTTACACATTATACTTCAAATTTATTTTCATTTATTGCCACTAGAATCACTTGAGATATCCTTGATCTTCTACTTCTGATCAAATAGAGCTATCATTGTGTGGCTTATCATCATTGCCCTTGGAGTCCACCCACTGAGCATTCAGCATCTTTGCAGATGGGATTTCTCATTGGGAAGAGGCAGGACTACTCCTCTATCCATGTGCTAAATGTTACCAGGGCAGGGTTGTTCACTGTTGTTTTTTGTTCAGCTGAACATCACCTTTTGAGGAATTTCTTCTTCCCACTAGATGTAATCAGGTGGGACTTTTCAGGGGCTTTCTTCTCTTCTGGCCCTGATGAGGACTAGTGATGCAAGCTGGGCGGATTCGTTGCTCCCTTTTTGGAATTTGAATCTT
>NW_005280573.1:0-443 GCF_000412655.1 Myotis brandtii
CCAGCACGCAGACTGCAGATGTTTATAGGGAGCATAATCTTTTCAGAATCACAGTCCAGTAGTTAGTAATGAGGCAAGGACAGCATGGCCACTTATGTTTCTTCTGAAAACTATCTTTGGTCATCCATGCATGGGGTGGGCAGGATGTTACCCCAAAGAATCTAGGGGATCCCAATTATGGGGAAGTTCTAAGAGTGAAGTTTCCCCCAAATAAGAGTAAATTTTACAGGACACCATGGTCATACCACAGCAATAACATAGCATGAGGGGCCCAAAAGAACGTTCAAACATGTCCCCCAATGACCAAATATGAGCTCAGAGAGGCCAACTCTGTGTGAATTGCCATTTGGAAGCAAGGAAGACTTAGCTGTGCTGTTGTTTTGAACTTCCGGTATTTTAAAGAGTTAACCTCTAGAGTCATTTGCACTTTATAGAAGATGCCC
>NW_005280574.1:0-443 GCF_000412655.1 Myotis brandtii
GTGCAGGCTGGGCTGAGGGACACCCCCCACCCCCATGAACAAATTTTGTGCACCGGGCCACTAGTAATATTATAAAAGAATAATATTTGTATATAACAATGTCTAATACATATATATTTACTATGTAAATATATGTTTATATACCCTACAAGGTTTCCTTGAGCTTCTTTGCAATTTCTCCCTCCTATCTCTCCCTCCTCCTGCAGATTCCCCATACCTCCAGGTCTTCAGATCTATTTTGTTTTTTACAATAGAGTAGTTTGCATATTGTTGAATATGATATAAATGAATATGTACTCTCATTTTGTCTGGTTTCTGTCACTCAGCATAATTATTTTGAAATCCATCCAAGTTGTGAAGTGTACCCATAGTTTATTCCTTTTCATTGAGTAGTATTTCATTGTATGGCTAACCACAGGTTGTTTTTTCACCTTTTGATAAAC
>NW_005280575.1:0-443 GCF_000412655.1 Myotis brandtii
CAAGGTTCAGATTTGCTGGGAGCCTTCACTTTTTCAACTGCCCACCTGGGCGGAGTTCTCTGGTGACAAATGTAGCAACGCTACCTCCTGGGGCAGGTGCCGGGAAGGCTCACAGGCTTCCCGCTGGCTCTTCCCTGCCTTTCCCTCCCCGGGTCTCAGCGCTGACCGCTGCTGTGCTCAGGGCAATGGAAGAGCCACCTGTGAGCAGATGGACCTGGGTCAGCCTGTGTGTTTCTGCCGAGACGCTGGCCCCTCTTCTTCAGAGGAGCCCACCTGTACCTGAGGGCGGAACCCGCGCTGCGAGAACTGGGCAGGGGGCAGTGTGGCCGTGGCCAGTTACCCAGGAGGTGAGACCCACTGTGATGGGGACCTCTTCCCCCCTGTCCTCAGAGACTGGCTGTGACTTTCCAAATAGAATGGACTCCTTGCCATTGTTTTTTTTT
>NW_005280576.1:0-443 GCF_000412655.1 Myotis brandtii
GCTGATCGCATGACCCAGCCCCGTTCCAAAGTCCTCCCGGGAAAATACGGCAAAGGCGAGAAGGTGCAGAAAAGCTGGCCAGGAACAAGCTCCGTCCAGCGGGGTGCCGGGCCGGCGGGTGAGGAGGAGAGAGGGTCACGTGTGAGGAGGTGCTGAGGCCCCCTGGTCTGGGGATCACACTCACCAGGAGACAGATCGGAAAAGTGGAGCCCTGGCCCCCCCTCCCCAGGGGCTTCTGACGGCTCACCTGCAGATACATAAGACCCGGGCTCCCCGCGGGACCCCACCCGGCTGGCCCACCCATCTTTCTGACCTCCAGTCCGCCCCCACACCCTCCAGCCATCTACCCCCCACCTGAGCATTCCGCACCACTCTCTCCCTGGCTCCTTCCTGGCTGGCTCCTTGGTCTCAGCTTCAATGTCACCTCCTGAGCCTACAGCTGA
>NW_005280577.1:0-443 GCF_000412655.1 Myotis brandtii
GTTTAATCAGAAAGAGGAAGGAGTGAATCCCAAAGTAGTCAGCCTATAGGTTATAGCAAATCTGACATTCTAAATGGGCATGACTGGCTATGGGGAATGTTTCCTGATTTGTCCCCAGTTCTGATGCCTGCCAGCAACTGCTTAGCCTATAACTCTCTATGGCTCTTGGCTATGCCCTTTGGCAGGTGTTTTATAGTATTTCCTTGGCATCATTTGAAGAGGGAACCTGCAAATATTCCTCCTTATAGAATATGTAGTTTTCTTAGCCTAATTTTACTGCCACTAGCCGTTTGGGAAGCCTAAAGCTTATATTTTAAATCTCAAACAGTCACATTCTCTTTTATTCCAGGCTGATGGCTCATTTGGTAGTACAACTTTCTCAAAACAGTTAGATTTTTATTTATAGTATTTTATTTTATTCCCAACCATGCATCAATAGCCAC
>NW_005280578.1:0-443 GCF_000412655.1 Myotis brandtii
CCTTTTAAAGTTGTAAACATGAGACATCTTAAAAAACGCCCTGAGTTAGTAAGATCCCTGCGGTCACATTTATTCCTGTGTGTGACTGTGATGATCTGAGAATGACTACTGGGTGACTCACCAGACTCTTAAGTTACATATTAATAATAAATGTCAGAGTTAAAAGCCCAAGACACTATATAACATTTTGGTATAAAGACACTTTAATTGAATAACTGTTATTATGAATGCCATTAATGTTAGTTCTATGCAAACATTAATAGGTACCGAACACAAAAGGAATTTTAAAATATAAAGAAAAATAGCTGAAACAATTTGTATATATGTATGTAGTTAACATTGCTTATTTGGAGATCTAGAGTTAGAGCTAATATTCATGGTAATGTTATGGAGCCTTTCTTAGGCATATATACAATCTTCATGATTTAAAATAAAGCTTTATT
>NW_005280579.1:0-443 GCF_000412655.1 Myotis brandtii
AAATCAATAAAAATATATTTTAAAAAACACACAAAAGTTCCCAGAAGCTTTAAAATACAATTTGGTATACAAAAATAGTGTTGAATGCAATATTTTTTTAGGACCAAATCAATTTCATAAACTTGGGCAAACCCATGCTGTAACATGTGCACATCCGGCCTTGTTCAGAGAGGTTTTCTCGCTCCATCTCCAACTCCATCAGTGCAGCAGAAGGACCGCTCACAAGACAAATATAGATGAACATACCTCTTCGTTTCCTCGATTGATTCCTCAGTGGTTTCCTTGTATTCTGGAACAGTGTCATTCATATCCATGCAGACTTTGCCCACAAATGCCCGCTGCCCAAATTTATCTGTGAGGCACACAGAAAAAGGATCTAAAGTCATGTGTCTTTCCCACACAGTACCTTCTCTGAGCCTTTTAAAACATGTTTAAATTAAAAT
>NW_005280580.1:0-443 GCF_000412655.1 Myotis brandtii
CACTTTGCATATTAGCCTTTTATATTTATAGATTGTAGCATACTAATGTAGTGTTGTTAACCTGTAAATTTCAGAACTGAATTCTGGAAGAGCATACAAAAGCATTGAGGTAAACGTGCAAAAAAGAAAATGATAAAAAATGATTCCATTTTACATAGCAATTTATCTTTACATCCAATTTTCTTTCAGTATATATATCTTCATAAGCACAGACTAAGGCAGCTTTTGAAAACCAATTTTACATATGATATACAAAAGGGAAATGATAATGATGAAGGGTTGGATCATAGGTTGATAATCATTTAAATCTGAACAAAGGAAAAGAAAGAGAAAGTGTACTAAATATTTCACATTTGCAGATTTGAACTCAAGCTTTTACAACTAATAGGTTCTGAACATTAGTAAATTTAACTTTGCTGAGACATTATATAGACCTAGAGGCC
>NW_005280581.1:0-443 GCF_000412655.1 Myotis brandtii
TGCTTTGGAGGAAAGGAGGAGCAATGACATGGATTTCCAACAAGCCCTGCTTGATGTTACCTAATGCCTCATTTTACTAATTAGGAAACTATGTGTGTGTTGCCTAAACTCAGAGAGCTAGCAGAATCCTCTTTCTACAGAATCTAGTGGTTGTTATTGAGGTTCAGTTGATAAATATTGAAGGCCAAACTAGCTGATGCTTTTAAATATATTGACTGCCATCCAAGGTCAGGGTCCACTTTGTACTTAGACGATCTCAGTCTATGTACAAGCTCAATGCACAAGCCCTGCAACCCCAAGTGGTCCAGAACGTCTTTGGTTTCTCCAAATGCTGGAGGGCATGTCTCTATTCAGTGGCTCTTCATAAAGCAGATACATCGGCTCAGAAATGAGAAGTAAGAAAAAAAGGGGAATTAACATTTAACAGCTACATTAAATAAATG
>NW_005280582.1:0-443 GCF_000412655.1 Myotis brandtii
GCCCTATCCACTGAGCCAAACCGGTTAGGGCTATTTTGGGGTTTTTAAAATGGCTTTAGGTTATTAAGATGCAATGTAAAACAAATTACTCCTTATATCGCTTTTGAAAATTGGCTATTCAATCTCGACTTACAAAGGTACATAATCAATAACTATATGAAACATATTGTGAAATATGAAGTCATGTTGTCGTGTGTGTTATCACAATGGACTCAGTTCATATCACCACTTCCGAAGCTGTGTGATCGGAAAGGCAGAGACAGGAAATGCAGTAAAACATACAATTTCCCTATTCCGGAATTGAATTTAGGGCACAGGAGGGGAAAAGTCTGTGAGTGCTCCCTGTCCTCACCCTGCCACAGTGTTTGAGAAAGGAAGCCCCATGCAAATTCGGGAAGAGGAGACAATGAAACATCATCCAGCTATTAATTTACAGTCTCCTG
>NW_005280583.1:0-443 GCF_000412655.1 Myotis brandtii
ATTAAATACCTGTATAGGTGTGTTCCTACAAAGTTAAAACCCGTCTATAGCCCTAGGGAACATTGCTTTGGGAATCACTTCCTTTTTGGCACGTCACCATTTAGTTTAGTGTATCAAATATTTTCTAAAGGCAACTCTCGCCTGGCACTGCATGGAGGATTAGATCATGAGTAGGACATCGTCCCTGCCCATATGGTGCTCTCAGTGCCTGTGGGGAGACGGGCCATGCCACTGTGATGTGTGGGCGCAGTGTGGGAGAAGGGACGGTGTGGCAGCATCTTTGCAGCTCAGCCTGCAGTTCCTACTCTGAGCCGCTTCTCAAAGTAACTAGTAGGAGTCAGACACGTGGACAGTGGGGGCAGAGGACCCCGGAAAGGATCTCATGTGTTGTGTGTGTGTGTATTTAATTTTTATTGATTTTAGAGAGAGAGGAAGGGAGAGGA
>NW_005280584.1:0-443 GCF_000412655.1 Myotis brandtii
GTTCATATATGTAAAGTGCTGAGAACAGTGATGGCACACATACAGTAAGTATGGTATAAATATAGGCTGAGTAATTAGGTACATTCTCTCATTGAGTCCTTACTATATCCCTGTAAGAGAATTCACATTATATTTATTTTACAGACTAGTACATGAATCTCAAGGATAATCTCATAGATATTAACTAACTTGTCCATAGTCACTTAACTTATAAGCACTCATATCTAGGCTCAGGGGGTCCTAAGCCACGCTGGTCTATGGACCCAAGCTGTGGGATGTGTGATTTTATTCTTTAAATCCTAAACTGAGGAGAATTTTACTTTATATTTTTAATATATTCAATATTAATATTTTATTGTACTACAGGCCCGGTGCATGAATTCATGCACCAATGGGGTCGCTCAGCCTGGCCTGTGGAATCAGGCCAAAACTGGCTCTCCGAC
>NW_005280585.1:0-443 GCF_000412655.1 Myotis brandtii
GTCTTTTGCGGCAGGTACATAACTAGAAAGCACATAACAGATACTCCCCTGCCTTTTGCCTGCAAATCAAACCCCACTATGTTGAGGCAGAAACCCTTCAATCTCAAGGAGGGTGGGCCCAGTCCCAGGATAAATAATGATTTGTCTAAACTTATAATTCCATTCTCCCTGTCCACTTATTGGTCAAGGCAGACCCAACTGTGACCAAAGAGATGCAAGGTAGACATAGCACCTTCCTCCTTCTTGCCTTCAATCCAAACTTGATGGCTGGACCTGCAGCAGCCCTTTTGGGACCACAGGAAAAGGCCAAGAGAAAAGTAGAGCCATTGCCCACCCGCATCTGGGGTACTTGCTATGTAAGAAACATAAACCAGCATTTCTTTAATCTGCTGTTGCTGGTTTTTCCTGTTACTGCTACTAAAAGCCTTCTGAGTACCACCTGT
>NW_005280586.1:0-443 GCF_000412655.1 Myotis brandtii
ACTGTGGACCCCTTCTCAGAATAATGCTTTTAAATGTATCAGATAAAATATGTGAAATTCCAAAGGAGACCAATCATATTGATACCCAGTTGTCAAAATCTTAACTAAACACTATTACCAGCTTCTTCTGAGTCCCTCCTACACCACTCAGTGCTCTTGGTTGCCAACAACAGAAACAGACAGCGGAATGGGAGTTCATGGAGTAGCTCACAGAATCTACCGAAGGCTGGGAAACAGGCTCAGTCAGGAACTAAGAGACAAGGGAAATGAGACACAATCAAAGAGCCACAGGGCCAGCTCTGCTTGGGCGCCACTGCTGCTGGGCCACAGCCCTGTCCCTCGATGCCCTGGAATGGCCTCTACTGCCGGTGCCTCAGGGCCTTCTCCTAAGGGTCAAAGTTCTGAGCTAGAATGTCTGTTCATTAGCCTCATTCTAGCTGTCA
>NW_005280587.1:0-443 GCF_000412655.1 Myotis brandtii
AATTTCATGCACCAGGCCTCTAGTTTAATAATAATAATACCAAAAAATACAAGCAAAAAACAGGCATAGAAATAACATTTCTCATACCTAGGGGGCTCTAAACTTTCAAATTATTTCTTTTCAGCATTGGTACATATTTTGTTTCTAGAGACTCAGGCTAACACTAATTAATTGAGTTTAGATGAAGCTATTTAAGTATGGAGATTCGTTTTTATACTCTATTAATCACATAAGCTGGAGTATTTATATGCATAACTTGCACTTCACAGCCACAGTTGTTTCAGAGAAGCAGTCTAGGTGAACCAAGTATACTCTGCTAAAACATGTTCATATAATTACATTGGTTATCTTCCTTCTAGTAAAATTGTTTCAGCATGTTTACAAGGAGGCTTATGAGGTTAAAACAGACGTAGGCATCCTCAAGGAGGCAGGAAATAAGTTAC
>NW_005280588.1:0-443 GCF_000412655.1 Myotis brandtii
AGTTAACCTTGTGGGCAGTAGACATGCGGCCTTCTAATCTCATTTTAGGTGAGAATATTTCCATTCTCAATGGGAAAGAAAAGGAGAGCCTCCTGCAGGGAGTGCCCAGGGAGCTGAGTTCCTCATAGAGTCCTGCCCACTCCTGGGGTCAGCGGAGAGGCTGCATGCTTAGAGGTGGGCAGGCAGAAGACCAAGAGCCAGCAGACCTGAGATCTGAGGGGTAGGATACCAAAGCACATGCAGCAGGCACTGCAAGACTTGAAAGCCAATGAGGATAAAGATCCAGGATACATCAGTGGGTACCAGTGCAGACTAAAACATCCCTCAGACTAGTGCCTCTCTCCACCGCCCCCTGTCTGTGTTAGATAATGGGCTCAGATACTTTTCTGGAAAGACAAGAAAGGTGAGAGAACCCTAGATTTGAATTTAAGGAAAAGAAAAAA
>NW_005280589.1:0-443 GCF_000412655.1 Myotis brandtii
GGAAAAATATCCTCGGGTGAGGATTAACAATAAAAAGTCTTTATTATTAACCATTGTTAACAATTGTATATAACCGAATAGATAGGTATACAGATATATATGGATGAATATTAGAGAATAAGACCATGCTACTTCCTACAACTTGCTTTTTCACGAGGGAGATTCCTCCGCCGGCACCTCTCTTTGTGCGGAAGAGGGGAGTTCATGGAAACCCAGGGTGTGTCCCTGTGCTGCCACCCAGCTTCCCCACAGCATTACCCAGGAGTTGAGAGCTAAGACCATGGACCTTGGGAGGTGTTCGGGTTTTGGGCTAAGAAAGAGGCCAAATTTTGCAACGTGTGTCAGGCGTGGCCAAGCGCGGTCCCCCAGCTCCCCATGGCATTTCCAGTCACCTGTCCGAGCACGAATTGGTGACGAATGTCATGATGACGTTGGGGTCCCGA
>NW_005280590.1:0-443 GCF_000412655.1 Myotis brandtii
AAAACAATAAGATTCTGAGTCTCCAACTGGGACATATGCCTTTAATATGTTATTTTCGTATTTCCTTTCTCTTGTCATTCTCAAGCTTTCATTCCAATTTTGTGGTTGGAAGGAAAGGCAATAAAATAGTTGCAGAATCCTGCATCTTTCCCAAGTATTTTAATTTGGAATGTTAACTCTCTGTAGGAGGCCGCTCTTTAAAAATAGATTTTCAGGAAAGCATATCTTTTAAATCAAGTTGTTTACATTTCAAATGCAATATGGTAAACATCAACTGTCTTCTCATTATTCCACAGCTTTAGGTTTCATAACTTCAGATTCTTTGAAAGAATGTTGTTTTTCTCTGCATAGCTGCTGAGACGGTCTTAACAGACACATGAGCACCATCTTTTGGCGAAAATGAGTTATGGATTTAATTTTATTTTCATAATGGCTATCTCTCA
>NW_005280591.1:0-443 GCF_000412655.1 Myotis brandtii
TTTTTTTTGTATTTACCTACCATTAGAAATTAATTTCCATAGAGTCCTATCCCCTCTACTGATGGAGGATGGACTTACATGACACCTCGGGTGGTTAACACTGGGATGAGTCATTTGCCAAGTGACCCTGTGATCATCAAACCCAGGACCAGTGACCCTGGCAAAGAGGCATGGGTGATAAACAACGTCAGTGAAGCACTGATATTATAGTCAGTTTTAGTTGGAAATTGTCTTTCAGGATTTGGGTTGTGTAATCGTCACTCTCTGCCCTTTCATAAGCACTAGGTAGATGGAGACCAATGGCATCGTAATTTTTGGCCAATTTCCTGAGTTCAAAAGCACTGCTCAAGAATTCACTCGTTTTCGGATTAGAACTCTCATGGTCCTTCATCCTTGAAAGCGCTATCACCCTCGCTGGCTTGAGGCCAGCCTGCTTTCTGCGC
>NW_005280592.1:0-443 GCF_000412655.1 Myotis brandtii
AAGGCATGGGGAGGCTGCCAGTTCTAACAAAGTAGCTACTGATAATTTCGTGACAGAGCTTCAAAAATATATACAGGCTGAGGGATTTGTTCTCCAACAAGTGTTCAGTTCTAATGAGACAGACCTCTTCTGGAAGAAAAATGCAAAAGAGGACCTACATCACAAGGAAATCATTGTCAGGACACAAGCCAGTGAAGGGCAGGCTGACATTATTGCTGTGTGGAATGCGAGTGGGGACTTTAAATTGAAGCCTCTACTAACCTACCATTCTGAAAACCTGTGAGTTTTCAAGGAAAATAGTGTCATGAAAAATAAGTTGAATATGTTCTGAAGGACTAATAGCAAAACTTGTGTAAAAAAGTAATTTTTTATTGAGTGAATTCATGAAGTGTTTGACCCAAGTATTAAGAAATAGCTCTGGGAAAAACAATTGCCACTCAGGG
>NW_005280593.1:0-443 GCF_000412655.1 Myotis brandtii
ACACACACACACACACTCACAGCTGTTTGAGACTTTCTAGCTGATATTCATGAGTGAAGCCCACCTGCATCAGGAGAGAAAAGTTTCCACGTGCTAACAAGAAGAGGGAGAAAAGTCGCCCAGAGTTTTGGGGGCAGACATGTTTTAGAGAGAAACATGCGATTCCCCTGATTCCAGCACACCTAATTTTCACTCCATCTCATCGTTCCTATTCCACTGGTCAATAAATTCCTTTTTCTTTTTTGCTTAATCCAACTTATAATCTGTCACTTAAATTTAAAGGTCTTGATTAATACAGGGAGATCATGTTATTTTTACATTTCAGGCTGAGGAAATGAACAGTGAAAAACGTGGGCTTCTGTGTGCTGTGTCATTACCTATTGTTGCCACTAGATGTCAGTCTCTCCTTAGTTTGACAAGTTCTTGATTTAACCAGTTATCTT
>NW_005280594.1:0-443 GCF_000412655.1 Myotis brandtii
CCTCAAACAGGCAGGTCCTAGAAAGTGTTGGCTAAAGGAAGGGATCAAAAGAAGGACCATGGACCACTGGGCACTCCAGGTCTTACCCCCACAGCATCCCTAGTGACTGTTCACACTCTCTGTCCCTGTGTGCACACTAATGGAAACAAAATAGTCCAAGAGGCCAGGGTCATACAAAGGCAGGGAGCTCAATCCACAGTCATCACTTAAAGGACACTTACCCGGACCAGCCTCCTGGGTCTCCTCAAACGGTAATAGGAGCAAGAAATAAACATAGATGCTAAGCCATGGGGAAATGAGGGCTATTTGTCATAACAGCCAGCATTAACTACCCTGACTAGTAAAGCAAACCAGTTCACCTCTTGGAGCCACAGTTTCCACAACTATAAGTAGGGATGATGTAGGGAGATTTAATGAAATAATGTATGTGGAAATATTTGGCA
>NW_005280595.1:0-443 GCF_000412655.1 Myotis brandtii
GGATCTCCGACATAACCTGAGGACCTACTGTAGTAATAAACTTCTTGTTATTCTTGAGAAAAATTTCAGGAAGAAAATATTTCATTCTTAGAGACTGAGAGGAAGTGACTGTTGGAAGCTAGCATTAGTAAAAAATGATGCAGGATTACCCTATTTTCTTGTATATATGAGTCAATAGAATGGTCAATAAAGGGAATGATTTAAATATTATATATCTTGATTCTCCCCCAATGCATTTCATGCTGTTTTCATTAAAATATTAAAAATATCAAGAACTGTGGTCTGAATGATATTGCAGTTAGTAGTGATCAGTCAGAATCACAGAATAAACAAAATATTCAAACAAGTTAACTGAAGAGCATTTAATAAAGGCACTATTTGTAGCCCAGCTGGAGTGGCTTAGTTGGTTAAGCATAGTCCTGTGCACCAAAAGGTTGCTGGTT
>NW_005280596.1:0-443 GCF_000412655.1 Myotis brandtii
TATAAATCATATGAGAGTAAGTTACATCATGGCCCTTTACCCTTAATACTTCAGTATGTATTTCTAACAACAAAGACCTTCTCTTATATAACTGTGGTAGGAGTTAGACAGACATGAGCAGAGAAAGGTCAATGGGCCAGATACGGAAGTCACCAGGGCAGACAGGCCCTGGTGCCTTGAAATGGGCAAAACTGAACAAACAAGAACCGCACCCCCAGGGTAAGCTTTCCTCCCCAGCACCTCACTGGCCATGGTTTAAATCCCCTGGTCTTTCCTGTCGCTGGTCATGCAGCTTGGACCCGCCCCTGACCTTTTATCCCCTGGCATGTCAATAATCATGTGGTAGAGTGCCTCATATGACACCCTGGCACAACCACTGCCTTAACTATTAGCCCCTACGAATAACATCTAGGCCTCAGTTGGGTTCCAGCTCCAGGCACAGA
>NW_005280597.1:0-443 GCF_000412655.1 Myotis brandtii
CTCTCTCTCTCTCTCTCTCTCTCTCTCCATTCCTCTCCTATAACATCAATAAAAAATTAAATTGTGTTTTTAAAAGTTCTTGTGTTGCTTTTTAATTCAATGTTTGCAGTCCATATTTTTTCTAATTATAAAATTTACAATTATAAATTGTTGGTGTGTGTGTGTGTGGGTGTGTGTGTGTGTGTTGGGCCTGAAAAGAATGTTTGCTTTGCTATCTAACAAATGCTACAGTACCCCACTCCTAATTGTTCTTTGAACCTATATGTTTCCTCAAACTAGATCCTGACCGTCTTACCCGTACATTGGTGGGTGGGATGATTGATTAGCTTTCCCCAGGTGTGAGGGCAAAGGGCTGGGCCAGATGCCCCTTGAAGGGCCCTGCATCCCAGAGGCTGAGCTCCCAGCTCAGCCAATCTTGCCTCTGTCAGTGAAAATCACAACAG
>NW_005280598.1:0-443 GCF_000412655.1 Myotis brandtii
GTGTGCACGGGGGCAGGCAGTGGGCGAGGAGGAGAGGGTGAGGGGCTTTCTTCTACTCAGAGCTTTGTTTATCTTATTTATTTTTATCTCTTAAAAATCGTTATTGTTGGAAGTATTACCCATGTCCCCCTTTCCCCCATTGGCCCCTTCTAGCCCGCCCTGCCCCGCCCAGGCCCCCACTCACCACCCCGTTGTCTGTGTCCATGGGCCGTGCATATATGTACGCACACAAGGTCTTTGTTTGATCTCGTCCCACCACTCACCCTCCCCCGCCTTCGCTCTGAGGGTCCACAGCCTGGTCCCTGCTCCTGTGTCTCTGGATCTCTTGTGTTCGTCAGAGTCCACATGTGAGTGAGGTCATGCGATACTTGACCTTCTCTCGCTGGCGTATTTCACTCAGCATGATGCTCTCGGGCCCACGACTCAGAGCTCTAACCAGGGAC
>NW_005280599.1:0-443 GCF_000412655.1 Myotis brandtii
TGAGAAATACTGGGTTGCTGTCTTATTCTGTGTTGCTCCTACTTGAAATGTAATAGTTTCCCATTGCTGCTATAAGAGATTAACACAAACTTAGTGGCTTAAAACAACACAAATGTATTCTATGATAGTTCTGGAAGTCAGAAGTCTAAAATCAGGGCATCAGCTAGGCTGCGTTCCTTCTGGAGACTTCGAGGACGAATCTGTTTCCTTGCCTTTTGGCTTCTAGAAGCCACATGCCTTCCTTGACTCATGGCCCCTTCCTGCCACCATTTCATTCTATTGTTTCCATGGTCACATCTACTAATGATTTTTATTCCTGTCTCCCTCTTACAAGCACCCTTGTAATTACATCTACTGCATAACGCAGCATAATCTTGGCTCAAGATCCTTAACGCAATCACACCTGCAAAGTCCCTTTTGCTTGATAAGGTAAAACACAGGAA
>NW_005280600.1:0-443 GCF_000412655.1 Myotis brandtii
TTTTTTTTCTGTCCTTACAGTACCCACAAAGTAAATATCTACAGTATATTCATAAAACATAAAAAAAGGGAGAAACAGAGCATACTACTGTGGAAAACAATTGATTTAAAAGGTATTCAAACAATATTACATGTTGTTTCATACAGTATGTTATTTCCATTTTCTGTAAAACAAAATACCTCTTTTTGGCTACTTTATTTATTTAGTCATTGGCTTTCTCCTTCCTATGACTTGACAAATTGTTAATCTTTATTGACCCATAACTAAAACATTGATTTTTTTCATTGATCCATAACTAAAACAGTTTTCTTTGTAAAGCTTAAGAAAGTATTGACAACAACACTGTTTAAACATCATTATCAATGTTAGATTTATTTTTAAAAATCATTTTCTTTGTCCTTTAAATAACATTAGAGATATTCTAAGCTGTTCTGACTATATAT
>NW_005280601.1:0-443 GCF_000412655.1 Myotis brandtii
AGACACAAAATCAGAACACCAAAGCAGACTCCCATGAAAAAGAGATTGGGGGATCAAGATCCACTAATAAATTAAAGAATAGAGGCATGGATGAAACAAAGAGTGGTCTACCACATCCCACGTGGCTCTCCAGTTCTTTCTTTTCCACATAGAATATTTCTTCTCTGACCTAGAATGATCGATGGAGAGTTCAAGAGAGGTTTTATGGGGCTCCTCACAGAGACAGAAACATGTAAGTTATAAAACTTCTACATTTTATACACCCAGAGAAATGACTAACTTACATGGTAACCTCCAGGGAGCCAAGCCTTATAGAGTCTGTCCTTATTTCCTGTAAGTCATCCTTCAGCCAGGGTCATCAGTCAAAGCCTTTACTAGGTCGGGCCTCCTCTTCCTAGAAATAGCATTCATCTACTTCAATGATGGCGAACCTTTTGAGCTCA
>NW_005280602.1:0-443 GCF_000412655.1 Myotis brandtii
GGTCGGCGCTCAACCACTGAGCCACACTGGCCGGGCTATGCTCATTTACTCTGAGTGATGTTAAATTCCTCAATGTTTTCCCAAATTTTCTTCCCAGGTAGTAAAACTTAAAAAAAAAATCCCTGCGTTATTTAAATTGATGTGTATTATATACAGGAAAAGGGTTAGGATTTACAAGGACGTGTGTGTGATGTCAGAGAACCCTCCGCGTTCCCTAACTTCACGCTTCTCGGCTCTGTGGCCTTTTGCAAGAAAATGACTGATACGTGGAAGCCCGTTGACGCCTAACAATTCACTGTTTCACATCTCCCACCGTCATAGCGTACCTGACACACTTTAGAAACAGGAAAATGTGGGGGCAGATGTCAGAATATAAGAAGCCTCAGGAAATCTTTCAATTCGATGTATTTTATTTTTTACAAACTTTTTATTGATTTTTTTTT
>NW_005280603.1:0-443 GCF_000412655.1 Myotis brandtii
TGCCCTTGAGCGGAATAGAACCCGGGACCCTTCGGTCCGCAGGCCGGCGCTCTAGCCACTGAGCAACACCAGCCAGGGCCCAAGACTTTCCCTTTGGACTTTCGGCCTCCGGAACTGAGAGGGGGAGAGATCCCTGTCGCCTGGAGCCGCCAGTCTGTGAGGACAGCAGCCCTAGGAAGCCACTGCCCGGGGAGGGGTGGCAGGGGGGGGGGACCCAGCCCCCCCACCCCCAGGGCCGATCACCTACCTCGATGTAAGCGAGGTCATTGAGAAGGTGCAAGAATCGCTGCTTGAAACTTTCCAGCTTCACCTCCAGGAAGCGGTCCTTTGTTTTCTAGAACAAAACAGGCCCGGGGGGTGGTCAGCTCTGGGGGGTCAGGTGTGCGGCCCAGGGAGTGGCCATGGCCCTCCTGCCCCCCGGGGAGCCGGGCCAGGGGCCAGGC
>NW_005280604.1:0-443 GCF_000412655.1 Myotis brandtii
TCTCCTTTGGAAGTGTGAATCCCATCTGCTGCTCATAGTAAGAGACAGTTTTAGCTTTGGCCCAAAAGTACTTCTAACAAGGGCTCATCTGCAAAGATTGGTTCTCCATGTCGAGGGTGGTCAGCCTAGCTCTCCCAGGTCCATAATGGTGTTGGCGTTCCCTCCCAGATTTATCCAGAATCAGTTAGTAGTCCTCTGCGCCATTCAGGAATACTTTGCATGTGGGTAAAAATCACTGCCGAGGTAGCTGGAAGGCCTTCCTTGTTTTTTCATAACCGTAACTGACTTTTTTTCTTGAAGCCATTTTGACAGCTGGAGGTTATTTTAATTTTGATAAATTTGTCATAAAGAATGGAATGTGCTCTTTTTGGGAGATGGAAAGCTTTGGCGTGGGGAGAGGGGGGACGCCACCTAACAATGGGATTCCGCTAGGACATCCCGTC
>NW_005280605.1:0-443 GCF_000412655.1 Myotis brandtii
AAGAGGTCCAGGATTCAGCACATGTGTGATTTACTGCTCGGTGGATTCCGAGGTCCGCCCTGTCTGCACCATTCTCCCTGCCTCTGCCCTCAGAGCTGGGGCTGTGTCTCACTTAACTCACTTCAGACAAGTTCCTTCCCACTCGGGGCCTCCGATCGCTTATCCCCAAGTAATAACAGTCCTTCCCTCCCTAGAGACTGGCAGCACATGAGGCCCAAAGATTGGAAAACATTTTGATCAATTAAGCACTAAGTATGTAGTACTTTTGTAAATAGCAAAAAGAGCTATTTAAAAAAGGCACAGCAGCGAATATCTATTTATTTGCCTTGTTTCTTCTTTTTAGTAGCTCTTTTAACATATCCATATCTATGTATAGACAGGGTGGGGCAACAGTAGGTGTACAGTTGTGAGCACATGAAACAGTTTATTCTTGTAATATTATT
>NW_005280606.1:0-443 GCF_000412655.1 Myotis brandtii
GTCAGTTTGCATATTATGGTTTTATTATATAGGATTGCTAGCTTTGATGTCTGAAGTTAGATCCATAGATTTGTGAACCTGGAATGAACCTTTGACAATTTTTAGGTCATGCTTTATAGTCTAGACTTACAGAAGATGAGAGATGGAGAAACTTACCTAGGCTCATATTGGTATTATACCAGGACTAGAGTTCATGCATTTTATCTCTTCCCCACCTATCAATTCATACACAGATTTGGTCTCAAAAACATATAGATATTACTATATTGAGCATCTTCTTTGTTTAAATGATTTGATCATCTCATTGGGAGCTTATTTCATTTTGGGTTCTCAGTTACCCTACATAAGTTCTCTTAGTTTAGACAAAAAAAAAATATTAAAAGATATTAGGAGATCCCACAAAATTTATTTTGGTACAAAGAAGTAGGTCTGGAGGTTGTGCA
>NW_005280607.1:0-443 GCF_000412655.1 Myotis brandtii
GGTCGCGGCATTAGGAAGGTTGAGAACCACTGCTTTGAAATAACCTTGGGATTTGAGGGTGGAGGGGAGGGGTGGGAGGAGCTGTTCCTCAAAGGGACTTTTCCTGCTGTGCTGCTCTGGGGACACTCACCCTGACTCCTCACACCAGTGCACGCCCCCCTCCCATGCCTACTGTTTACACCAGTGCTGTGTGTGCCTCGCTCACCAGCCAGGCACCCGAATCCCTGCTCCAGCCACCAACTGCCCTCGTCCCGCTGCCCCTTCTCTGACACTGCCTTTCTTCATTTTGGCCTTTCTTCTCAGACTCAGATTCTTCCTCCATTCCCCATGAAGAGCTTAGCCATGACCACCCCACCCAACCCCAATGAAATACTAAATTTCTCTGCACCTTCCAAGATGTCAATATGCTAGAATGGATGCTCACTCCCTACCCATTCTGCCCA
>NW_005280608.1:0-443 GCF_000412655.1 Myotis brandtii
ATAGTGGCAAACTGAAAATCAAGCGGAGATTGCTTCTCAAAAAACTTAGTTCTCTCTTGAACAGAATGTTGAAAAGCTCATTTGAAAAACACATTTTACTAAAGTAGAATGATCCCACAAGAGTACCTACTAATCAGGACTCCATCTTCTTGTTTGGAGCTGTTCTAGTCCGTGGTAATGCGTTTGGTCCATAGTGAAATCTGTCCCTCCTGGCTCCACCCTGCACAAAGGTGCTGGTTTCTCTCTTAGAAATAATACATAACTTCACCTGCTTCGTTTCTCTGCCAAAATTTCTATTTCACTTTCTTGTATTACTCTATAAAGAGGAAAAAATCACTTAAAAAGAAAAATTGGACCTAGCCGGTTTGGCTCAGTGGATAAACTGTTGGCTTGTGGACTGAAGGGTCCAGGTTAGATTCCAGTCAAGGGCATGTATCTTGGTT
>NW_005280609.1:0-443 GCF_000412655.1 Myotis brandtii
TTTTTAAAAGGAAAAGGAACACACAGGAATGAACCACCCATATTGGGTGCTTGGCTGGTTAGCACAAGAATTTTCTCCTCCGGGCAGAAGGAAGTGGGGACACGGAACCTGGAGGGCAAGCAGGGTCCATCACTGGTTTTGACCACCTGCCTGCTGATGGACTGGCTTGAGACTCCATCCCGGGAGACCTGAACCCATAATTCAGTCCAGTCTGTCTGCTGACGTGGGTCTTCACAGGAGTGACTCCACTTGGAGCTCTTACCCTGTTTTTCACACACTTCACCATCCAATGTCCCATTCAAAACAGACACAGGGGAGATGTCCAGGCCCTCAGAATTCTGCATGTATGTTTTCTAAGTTGACGTCTAGATGGCTGAGCTCTCCCAACTTCCTCAAAACAAATGTGGTGCTTACACCGTTCCCGGCTTTTCATGCCACCCAGG
>NW_005280610.1:0-443 GCF_000412655.1 Myotis brandtii
CTCAACCGCTGAGCCACGCCGGCCGGGCATGGCTGTCCCTTTTACCATGACGGAGGGACAGCCGGGAAACAGACTGCCCGACTCCTGCTTTGGGAGGGTCTTTTGGGTTCAGGACGTTAGGAGGGATTTGAAGATTGGAGTTTGATGAACAGACACAAGATGTGGCTTCCTCCTTCTCCTGCCTGTGTTTTCTCGCCCGCCCGTGCCCCGTCTTCCTCCTCATTTTCGAGATCAGAGGAATGCAACTTCCTGTTTAGCTTCTCGTGCTAATTTGAAGTCTCTGGATAAAACCAGGAAGCGGGAAATTACAGCCTGAGGCTGAGGACTGGAGAAGGGAAAGCTGTGGCATCCAAATGACACTGTTCATGGGACTCTGAGAAGCCAGAGTTACCTCCGCCACGTGAAGAACACGCCCCTCCCGGGTTCTTCAGGAGGAAAGCCGG
>NW_005280611.1:0-443 GCF_000412655.1 Myotis brandtii
GATAGATAGATAGATAGATAGATAGAAAAGTAGATACATAGATATTTTTATATATGTATGCATACTCACAAGCATATATCGTAAACTTCACAGATAATTTCTATTAAATATGGCATAAATCTTTTAAAGTTCAATGACATAGCAAAATCTACTCATGCAGTCACTATTCAGATAAATTTATATCTGTACCATGAACTCTTAATCCCAGAGTCATCTGACTCCTTTGACTTCCACAATTTACTAGTAATCATCAGTGCATCTCTGATTCCTTAGTCTACAGTTCTTTTGTCAATTTACTAAACTAATAGGAAAGACTATTAGTCAAAGCTCATAGATAGTCTCTAAGAGTTATTTCAAATCTCAATCTTTCTTCTAAATTGTTTACCACACCTGCAAATATCGTAAGATAGGAATAATTGAGAGTTATTGTATGTCTGACAATC
>NW_005280612.1:0-443 GCF_000412655.1 Myotis brandtii
ATTGTTCCAGGGGAGCAGGGCTCTGTTCATAGAAACTGGGCCCTGGGTTCTGCAGGGCTGGGCTCAACCACTGTGGATGAGACCTTGGCCAGACCTGCTCTGGGGTCCCAGGTAGAGAATCTCCACAGGTGCAGGCTGGGGCCCTGTTACAGGACCGTGGCGTGAGGTCAGAGGGGGACAGGGGGGACAACAGCTGCTCACAGCCCTTGAGTGTAATGATGGGGATCCTGCTCCTACTGTGGGGAGCTGGGTGGAAGTGGGGGGCTTCTCAGGGACACACACAGCCACGTGGAGAGAGGCCTGGCTCTGTTGCCATGGTGCTCTGTGATCCTGGGCAAGTCACACACCCACTCTGAACCTCAGTCACTTCATCCAGTTATGCATGCAGCTATAGTTGACTCGCAGGGGTATTTGTGATGTTCATGTGAAATTGCCAAGAAAAT
>NW_005280613.1:0-443 GCF_000412655.1 Myotis brandtii
TTGAAGTGAGCTGTGTCGGTGCAGTGCCTTGAATTCACTCTTGTTCTATGCGTTCAGCATTGCTAATGCGAAGAAATACTCCTTTATTCATTTTGTCCATTTTGCTATCACATTCCGAATTCCTTGACTTTTCACCTGCTCCATACTTGTTATTTTTGGAGATTATTTAAGAAAATTCCAGATAACATCAGTAATTCTTTGCTTTTTCCTTGAACAATAAGTACTGTGGCTTGTTGATAAAATCTGGTAGTCCTGCACCTAGCCCCAACTCCAAACATAGTGTTCAAACCTTTATTCAGATGCCTGCAATGCTTGACAGGGAAATTCCCAGGATCCCCCAAGCTCCCACAGAATCTACCATTGACTGTAACCAAAACAGTATTTTCTCATTCATAGTGGGAAGAGCTTATGAATACTGATAAAACTGAAGTCAGTTGTTTTTT
>NW_005280614.1:0-443 GCF_000412655.1 Myotis brandtii
CCAACCTAGATGATACAGCCCCCTACTGTAATTGTGTGTGCTGTACTTTTGCACTGCTGGCAGTACAGTGGGTTTGTTCACACCGGCATCACCACAAACATGTGAGTAATTGAGTAATTGTAGTTTAAGCCCTACAGCTGGCTTTTCTTTTTGTAATTAAGTGCTTGGTTTAAGCTCTGAGTGCAGAGCCGTCCATTCCAAAGAAGGCTAACTGGAATAAACACATTGCCAGGCACTGGACTAGATAAAGAGCCGCGCCACCTCCTACCTGCCCACCCCTCCAGACTCCTGTGTTTTAGCTCTTGATTTCCATAACTGATCATTTGGGCTACTTGTTTTTTTCTGCCCAACCTCCCCACCCATCCTACCAACCAACAGGTGCCTTGTACATTCCAGTGCCTAAAAGTAAGAAACTTGTTTTCTTCAAAGTTTGCTAATGGATA
>NW_005280615.1:0-443 GCF_000412655.1 Myotis brandtii
TACAGGTAAAATTACTAATACATAATTATCAACAAACTAGAGGACAGAAGATGAAGTGAGATGGGCTGTTGAAACTTCCTTGTATTTTCATAGACAAGCATATTTCATGGAATCAAATGCACGCATTTTCATATTCAATCATGTGTGAAATCAGGGTGGAGGACCACAGATGGAGAACTATAGTCAATTCTGATTGGCAGCTAGTGGTGCCATTGCCACCGTGTGCACATGCGCTAATGTGGTGCCCATTCCTGGTGGCACACCTGCAGAGTGTAAGCCCAGGTCATTTCAGCTAACAAACCACTTAAGAAGCCTTCAAAGAAAAAATGAGCCACCTTCTGCAGACAACCTCAGGTAAGATCAAGAAAACCTTCTGCAGACAACTGCAAGTAAGATCAGAAAAATACCAGCATCTAAACGTGTAGAACAGTTTGGGTGAAACC
>NW_005280616.1:0-443 GCF_000412655.1 Myotis brandtii
TGTGATTTATTTGACTAGGTGCCCAAGTTCAAAGGCTGAGATTATTCTCCTTTTTGATGTGGAATTGGCCTAGAAAAATGCTTGATAAAAACCTTATTGAATAGAAGAGGGCACGTTTGGAATTGCCATGAGCTGTGGATGAACAATTAGCTTTCTGCCCACTTTCCATTTGCCCCTGGGTGTGTGCCAGTCCTTTATTTGACCCTAAGAGATCACCGGGAAAAAGAAAAAGGTACCTACTAGTGTATTTCATGGCTCCCATTACTCTGAATGGTCTTAGGGAGGAATAAAAACTGTTCTAAAAAATTATCTATTATTAGAATGGAGAATATTACCTTATAAATATTTCTTAAATAGTCATTTGATAGCATTTTAGCTGCTTTTCCTTACAACCTTATACTGTCACTATTTTTTTTTAATCCTCACTTGAGGATATTTTTCCA
>NW_005280617.1:0-443 GCF_000412655.1 Myotis brandtii
TCCTGGCTCTCACTAAAGTTGCTTCTGCACTCTCTGCCTTTCCAAGTCCTGCCTCTCCTTTAAGACTCTACACAACTTGTGATTCCTCCAGGTCATTGGCTCTGATTTTCCAACTGACTGTCCCTGTGCTGTGAACTCTTTACCTTTAGTCCTCATTCCAGGACTTAGCACATAATTGTAAGCTTTCTGGTAAAATTTGCTTTTGAATTGTTTACCCTCCTGAAGGGCAGGAAAAAATGTCATACTCTCCCCCCAGACCTCTCAGAGCTTAGCTTTAGTGCTGAGTCCTTTGCCAGAGTTCAATAAATCTAATGTGACCCATTACATCAAAATATATGCGCTACGTGCGGCAACGTGAAAGCGTTCTAGCCATTCTTCTCTTATGCATTTTTAATATAAATGCCCATATTCAAAAGTTGCTAATGCTATTAAAATACTCATAG
>NW_005280618.1:0-443 GCF_000412655.1 Myotis brandtii
TTTAAAGGGCCAGAAGGTTGAGGACCACTGCTCTAGAGACTGCCACAAATAACTGGAATTGATTGCAGCTCATGAAAGCATCACAATTACCCTGTGACATTGTTACAGTAAAACCCCACCACAGTGCAAGAAGTGGGCCCAAAAATTCATTTGTGAAAGGCATGATCCCTTGGATGAGATGAATAAAATGACCCGGGGAGCTGGGCAGCCAGCCAGCCTGCATCCGAGGTACCTGGGATGGAGCTACTCCATCCTAATTCGTTTACCCCAGCTGTGGTTTGGCTGGCACCATCTGGTGGTGGTTACCTGATCTGGCTTCAGCATCTTTGGGGACCTTTCCTGTCCTTGGCCGTGGGGCCTTCCAGGAGAGTATCGATCATAACAGTGATTCCAGTGGCCCTCATTTCCTCAGCACTATCTGGGGAGAATGGACAGGAAACCAC
>NW_005280619.1:0-443 GCF_000412655.1 Myotis brandtii
TGGAAAACAAAACCAGACTGGGAGCACCTTCAAACCCTCCTTCCCAGATAATAGCCATTACTTGACCTCTCCATTTAAGATAAAAGAAAGAACCTCTGGAGAGGCCTTTGAAAGGCTTGTCTTTATTTTGTCCACCTCAGCACTCTCACATAGTGCTAAAGCCACACCCAGGGGGAAATGGCATTTGTCAAAAACTTTACAAGCAGATATTTCATTGCTTCTGGCTGAAAGACCATGACCATGAGCAAGAAAAACCTTACCTTTTGTAGGTGGAGGAAGGGAACGGCACCAGGTGTTAGTCTGGTGGGGTCAGCCTGGACCTGGGCTTGTTGTAGGCAGGTAGACAGACAGGAGCAGAGGAAGGGCGATGGGCCATGTACAGAAGGTGGCCAGGGTGGAATACCCCGATACCTGGTAATGAGAAAGACCTGGTAGAGCAGATA
>NW_005280620.1:0-443 GCF_000412655.1 Myotis brandtii
TTTCATACCAATAAATTTGACCATTTGGAAAATATGGCTAAATTCCTTGAACATCACAGATTACCAAACCAGACAGAAGAGGAAATAGATGGTCTGAATATCTGATAGTTATTAAAGAAATTGAGTCTGTTAAGAAGTCTTCTCAATCAGAAAGCCCAAGACTCAACTTGCTTCACTGGTGAATTTCTCTAAACGTTAATAAAAAATATAACACCAGAGAATAGTATTGGAGGAATCACTTCCCAGCTCTTTTTCTTTTGATGTAAAACATGACATGGATATAAGAGGAAAGTAAAAGACCAGACCCATCTTTACATAATCATAAATGCAGAAATTCCAAACCCATCAAGTGAGATTAATTAGAAATATACAAAATGTATCATGACCTACTGTGGTTATTCTATGAATACAAAGGTAGTTTAACATTCAAAAAGAAATATACT
>NW_005280621.1:0-443 GCF_000412655.1 Myotis brandtii
TTTATTTCTCACAACTTTCCATGCCCAATGCTGCAGGGGATGAGGCTCTATTCCATAGGCCAAGGTAGGATCCACTAGATTTTCTAAAGAGAGGGAAAATAAAAACATGCAGAAAAATGCACACTAACTCTTAAATGTGCACATGTCATTTCTGATTACACTCCATTCCTAGAACTAGCCACATAATACTGATTCTTTCATGAGAACAAAAAGAGGAAGAGATCTGGAAATATTGGTGAGCATTGGGCATGTCTATCAAACTCGCATCATTGAGTAAGACACCCCCTCTAATCACCCGGACTCCCCCACAGCCAGGAGAGTCCCCGCATTCCCTTCTCCCTTCACTCTAGGGGATAAAATATGTACTTACACATTCTCAACACATGTGCCAACAATGGGCAAAGAGCCACCTGTTATTTCTGAGTCAATAATTTTAACATTTT
>NW_005280622.1:0-443 GCF_000412655.1 Myotis brandtii
CCCCTTGGGGCCTTTGCTGGCTCACTGCCTCCCGTTATTCATGGAAGGTGGGTGTCTCCCAAGCCTGAGGGTGAGCGTTTTGGGTCCTTCTTCCTTTAAAGTGTCCTTTCCACTCAGAAGTTTCCAGACACTCCATGTCTACGTCCTTAGTTTTGATCTAACTTCCTGTCTGGGAGTGTTTCCATTTACAGTTATCTCCACCAGGTTATCACATCAGCACTGGAAACCATACCCTGGAAAAGAAACTCCTTTCCAAGGGATTTTCCTGGGTAAGGCTTCTCGCTTCCTTTTCCTTCCCTCCCACCTCAGTGCCCCTAATATACATTTGTTTTTCTTTTCACACTTTCAGCCCTTTTTCATTCCAAACATAGTAGCTATGCCTGGTTACCTACTTGTTTCATTATCCCTTTCTTCCTTTTTAAAATATATTTTTATTGATTTCA
>NW_005280623.1:0-443 GCF_000412655.1 Myotis brandtii
CCCTGCAGAAGGGACAGCGGGCGGAGACAGAGAGTGAGGAAGGGGCCGGCGAGGTGGGGGAGGTGTGACTTAGAAGGTGGCCCTGGCTTCTCTGCCGCTAAGAAAAAGGCAGCTGCCCAGGCATCACTGCGAGAGGCAGCCGGCCACGCTGCTCCTCTCTGACGTTCAGAAAGGATCTCCCGTGTGAAATGCTGGAGGCTCTGATTTTGCCAAGACAATTAAATATAGATTCCTGGGGGTGAGCGTGGGGAAGGACGTGGGCGGAATGCAAGCCTGTGCCGCAGCGCCATTTAATCCTGAGCGTTTCCGTGAATCTACGCTCACGCTCAGCAGATGTATTTGAGCGTGTACCATGCACGGCGTGCCGGGGGACAACGCGTGCTTTCAGGAACGGTGGAGCCCTCCCAGCTGCCTCCATTACAAGGGTCTGCTGTCTTCACACC
>NW_005280624.1:0-443 GCF_000412655.1 Myotis brandtii
ATAACTCTGGCTGTTTTGTGGAAAATGATATAAAGAGAGTAGATGGAGAGAGAGACAAAATATGGTCTGTGGTAGCAGTTGGGGTGAGAATCAATTATTGCTTAAGCTGGTTTCTGGAAAAGGAATAGATATAAATTGAGGAATTAAAGAAACCTATAGAAGAATAGAACAAGCTTAAAGCTTAATGGATGTCTTAAAGTGACAAGTGAGAAAGAGCAGCCCTGATTTCTGGCCTGTGCATCTGGATCACTGATGGTCACCATTCTCCCAGGTCAGAAAACACCATAGGAAAAGTACTTTTGGGAGAAAGATGATGGTATCAGTTTAGTATAGGTTGAGTTTGAAACATGTGAGGAACACCCAAGACATCCTACTAAATGGCTCTCCAAGAGGGAAGGCTGAATTGAAGATACAGAATGAGAATTTATTAGAATATTTGTAAT
>NW_005280625.1:0-443 GCF_000412655.1 Myotis brandtii
AGACCGGCCCTCGGGGCTCCTAGGACAGCGAGGGCTCAGTCCGCACACCGAGTACTTTTCCGTCCCCTCCTGGGGGTGGACCCGGGCAGGCCCGACCACAAACTCCCCTTCGGTTCTGTCACTTTATGGAAACTTGAGCCCCGCGCCCGGGGAGGCGTCGGTTCAGATGGGATTCCGGCCAGAGAGGAGGCCTGAGGCGCGGGCCTCACCGGGCTCAGGGCCTGAGGAGCCAGAACAGGCACCTGAATGGTGGCCACCCCAGGCCCGGGGCCTCCCGGGGGCTCGAGAGCTTGAGTGACCGTAGACGGACAGACGTGTGGAACCTATGGCGTGGCTTCATGAGGAATCCAGACCCACCCAGAGAGCAGCAGCTGCTCATTGAAATTCAGCTACAATTTATTTTTTTAATCTATTTTTATGGATTTCAGAGAGGAAGGGAGAGG
>NW_005280626.1:0-443 GCF_000412655.1 Myotis brandtii
TCTTGTTTGGGACTCTGTGCTTCCTGGACTTATATGTCTATTCTCTTTGCCAAGTTAGGAAAGTTTTTAGTCCTTATTTTTTTCAAATGGGTTTTCAATCCCTTGCTCTCTCTCTCCTGCTTCTGGTTCCTACAATACAAATGCTGTTATGCTTGATGTTGTCCAGAGGCCCCTTAAACTATCCTCATTTAAATTTTTTTCTATTGATGTTTTGATTGGTAAAATTATGCTTTACCTGACTTTTAAATTTTCAGTTTGATTATTGGCTTTACTTGAAGAAAATTACTTTGAAAAATCTAAATTAAAAACATGAAAGTAATTTTAAAAGACAATCAGGTTGAATATGTTGTAAGAATTGATAATGTTTCATTAATATATTAAAAGACAAAACCCACAAAACATGAATTTAAAAAAGTGCATTTAACTAAAATAAAAGTTAAGCC
>NW_005280627.1:0-443 GCF_000412655.1 Myotis brandtii
TATTCCTCTGTTCATGGGGAGCTTCTAAGTTTTCCACAGGAAGGACCCTCAGGTGCCCTGGAGCTGCCTTGAATATGAAAAGCCTTCAAAGTGAGGGCATCTACTGGGAAGTTTCACCAAACATTTCAGGAAAAATAACAACAACTCTACACAAACTCTTCCAGAATATAGAATAGGAATCTCAATTAATTCTTGCTCATATAGATATGAATCACCATTCATTTTTTAGATTATCCAGATACCAAAACCAAAGACATTACAAACAAAAAACTTTACAGACCAATGTCCATCAGGAATATAAACCCAACATCCTTAACAAAATACTAGCAAATCAAATCAAATCTAATAACACATTAAAAGTATAATACCAAGTGAGGTTTCCCCTGGGAATGCAAGGCTGGTTCAATAATTAAAAAGCAATCAATGCAATTCACCCACATCAA
>NW_005280628.1:0-443 GCF_000412655.1 Myotis brandtii
CATACAAACAACTGTGAACCTACTTTTGCCCCACCCTATATAATCCAGCAATTCCACTCCTCGATATATATCTAAAAATATTAAAAGAAGGACTCAACCAGATACTTGTATGCCATATTTATTGCAGCATTACTTACAATAGCCCAAAGGTGGAAACAACCCAAATGTTCATCAACAGATAAGTGGATAAACAAAATGTGTCATATACACAGAGGAACATTAAAAAGGATGGAAATTCGTACACATGCTGCAATGGAGATGAATCTTGAAGGCTTGCTAAGTGAAATAAGTCAGTCATAAAAGAAGAAATATCTATGCACACAGTGGAATATTATTCAGCTATAAAATGATGTTCTGATATGTCCTACAACATGAATAAAATTTGAAAACATTATGCTAAGTAAATACAGCAGACCAAATGGACAAATATTTTATGATTCTTT
>NW_005280629.1:0-443 GCF_000412655.1 Myotis brandtii
GTACACTGTCTCAGTGGAATACGGTAACAACCCTCTGAGTTCTCTACTATTATCTTGATATAATAGATGAAGAAAAATAATGACACTGAAGAATGATTCCATGTCAGCTGTGATACCAGAGCCCACTGCAGGGCGACCCATCAGGTCACTGTTTCCATCTTGACTATTTCAATATTTTAGTAACTAATGTTAACTTACATGGCTCACAATCACTTCTATTTTTTTGCTTTTGTTCATAAGACAGCTAAGCTATGCACACATACTCATCCCTAATTAGGAGGAAAAGAATGTTATCAGAAAACCTAGAAAATAAATCACAGAGGAGTGCAGGGGAGTGTTGGGTTCCATCTCGGAGGCCTTAGCTGACCAGTCAAAGCTGCCGTGCGCCCCCTTAAGCAGAACAGCTGTCAGGAAGTGAAGAGATCTCATGTCCAAAACCACAG
>NW_005280630.1:0-443 GCF_000412655.1 Myotis brandtii
ATAGGCAACAGATCTACAGTTTCTCTTGACATTTCCCTTTTTTCCAAACAACTCCTAAGGCTGGTGGAATCCTATCTGTCACAATCTCGTTTCCAAGAAAACTTTGAGAAAGTATGGGTCAGCAGGAGGTTGGTGCCAGCACAGGCCTCCCTCTGACCTCTGGAAGTTGACTTTGGAGGAACACTACACCTTGTCTCCACTCCACTGGGAAGTACCCAACAGCACTTGAGCCAGCCAGATGTGATGCCCTTCCTCTTTGACCTTTAACTCCAAGAAGTAAGAGTCAGCCCTTATTAAATTTACCTTCAGGAACACAACAAAACAAAACACCCTCATAACTGATCGATTACTATTGTAGAGCAAATGCTACCACACCTGAGTATCCTATTAGGAATGAATGTGTTCCAATATGTCTTCAGTGCACCATATTTGGCTTGCCTTCC
>NW_005280631.1:0-443 GCF_000412655.1 Myotis brandtii
GGAAGTGGCATTTGACTTAGAGCAAGATTGGGAGGGTGTTGAGAACGTGTTGAACCGTATGAAAAATAACAGAAATCCACTTATGCAAGCCAGAGGCTTTTTAAAAGTGTTATTTTTTTCAAACTGAATTTCTTATTAAAGTACAACATGCATATATAAAAGTGCCCAAGTCATAAGCACACTGCTTGATGGATTTTCAACAAGCGATCAAGCCCTGATTAAGAAACAAAACACTAACTAACCCATTAGCATCCTTATGCCCCTTCCAGTCATTAATCTTCTCAAGAGTAACCACTGTCCCTGCTTCAAATTCCAAAGGTTAGTTTTGCCTGTTTTTAAATGTATATAAAGAGGAGTATACAGAATGTGCTCTTTTGTGTCTAGCATCTTTCACTCAATATTGCGTGGTCAGTTTTACCCATGTTGTCGCTGGGTAGATGTAA
>NW_005280632.1:0-443 GCF_000412655.1 Myotis brandtii
AGCTGTGGCTCAGGACTGCTGTGGGGTATAGAGCAGAGAAGATCCTTCTTCAGGGATCTGTATTCATCCTAGCCCCTGAAGAGTGACCTAGCCCAAGGTTACAGCCCTGCCAGAGGGGGCCCCCCAAAAGTGGCAGATGTGGGGACAAAGGTCTGCTGCCTTGCCTCAAATTGGGGCAACTCTGGGAGCCATGGAGCTGCAGAGCTCCCCCTGGGAGGGGCTGAGGCCTCTGGTGCAGCCGGGCTCCATATCTAGTTTCCTTCTTCTCTCCTGGATACAGATGACCATTAAAACCTACCCTGAAGCCCTGGCCGGTGTGCTCAGTGGTTGGAGCATCTGCTTGCACACCCAAGGGTTGTGGGTTCGATTGCCATTCAAGGGTTGCAGGTATGATCCCCGGCCCAGGCAGGGCATGTGTGGGAGGCAACCAATCAATGTGTTTC
>NW_005280633.1:0-443 GCF_000412655.1 Myotis brandtii
TTTTTCCATGATAAGAATTCCCTAGCTTACTAAAAACAGATAACAATCCAAGTGTCCTGTTGGCAAACACCCACTGAGAATAATATAAGCATTTAAACACTTTGAGGAAACCCCCTTAATTGCTGCCAAATCTTCTTTTTTCCCCAAAAAAGTCAAATACAACCCCTGAAATATTTTCATAATTTCAATATGATGCACATAATTGCCTTTGCAACCAAAAAAACATGAGCTTTATATATTGGGATCGCAACCAAATATGTCTTCTTAGGAGCATTTAAGTTTAAACATTAACATATTGTGAGAACTTAGAGCACTCACATGTCTGCAGAACAAATGATTCAACAATTTCTCATGCATTCTCACAAGGAAATGTAGACATATAACCTGAAATAAGAATAAACAAAGAGGCTTAAAAGTACTAGAATTCAAGACATAGATATGAC
>NW_005280634.1:0-443 GCF_000412655.1 Myotis brandtii
TGGAAAAATATCCTTGGGTGAGGATTAAAAAATATATTTTAAAAATGTGGTATTGTCATAGGATTAGACATAGATCAACAGAAAAGAATTAAAAGTACATAAATAGTCTATACAGATACAGTCAATTGATTTTCAATAAAGGAGTAACACAGTTCAATGGAGGAAAACACAGTCTCTTCAACAAATCGTTCTACAAAAATGTACACATGCCAATAATAAAACCAAAAAATTTTAAAGTTTTTATAAAGAAAGAACTTAGCTCTTATATCACACCAGTATTACTGACTCCGTTTTATAAATTCAGTGCTACTGACCCATTCTACAGAGGCTGCGTAGGTAAGGTACTGGTGACAAATGTTTGACCTTGGGCAGGATACCTCATATGTCACCATCAGTCAAATGAGGGACAGAATTTCTATTTTCTCCTACTTCCACTACTGGTG
>NW_005280635.1:0-443 GCF_000412655.1 Myotis brandtii
ATGGTAAGTGCTATTGAACAATATGAATTGCTGTTTTTGTAGGTCAAATATTGACAAAATGACTCAATCTAATAGGTTCTAGCTATTATTATTATTTTAGAAGACAAATGCATGCCATTAAAGGCTTTTGTCCTCCTATTCCTTTTTTTCTTTCATGTGTAGATATACCAACATAATAGTAGACCTGCCAGCTTTTCCACCTCATCAACTGCCTTGCGAATGGACTTGGGCCCCTTCAGTTTCTGAAACCAATCTGAATAGCCCTAAACAAGATGCCACAGTAACACGGAATAGTAACACTGAAATATCTGAATATTTCACACAGCCAAGAGATAATAAACTATACCTTCATGTCAGGGGAAATTATATAGAAAAGGCTCTGTTTGTACTTCTTCAGCAGCTGGACCATATTTGTGAAAAAGGAGGCATACATACAGGGGATT
>NW_005280636.1:0-443 GCF_000412655.1 Myotis brandtii
GTCCAATGAATAAATAACTTGTGGCATAGTCATACAATGGGACATTACTATTCAGCAATGAAAATAATGAATAACTAATTTGTACAACAACATGAATGACTCCCCAAAACATTGTGCGGTATAGAGAAAGCCAGCCATGTAAGAGTAGAATACCATAAAATTCTATTTAAAAGAAATTATAGGACAAATATAAATAATTTCATAGGATGTATGCATTTCATAGTTTCAACTGAGAGAATACTTAATATCTGTGATTCTGCTGTAAGTAAATTTTACCTAAATTTTTTTAAATTTACTTGTCCTTGTGAAAAGATGTGTCAGATAATGTCATGCTTTTGTTCATACCTTCAAATGTCATTCATTAAATCCTTACAATGGTCTCAATGATCTCAAGGTCTTGCATGTTCTGGTTCCCCACCACATCTAATATTTCCCCTGTTACT
>NW_005280637.1:0-443 GCF_000412655.1 Myotis brandtii
CTATTCAAGTTCTGCTTCTGAAGGGATCCAAACTAGGACAACTGTGTCATGTGACAGTCATTATACACTTTATCAGGCATTTTAGGTCTCCGTGATCTTATCTCCTCTTCTCAGCATTGTAAATGTGTAAATAATATAGTTTTCCTTCATAGCACCTACTCTTGAGTTTTAAATTAAGGGGATGTTAAGGGAATTGGCCAGCCATTTCATGAGCTACTCTGGAGCCTCCCGGGTCAGGGTGGGGCTCGTGATGCAAACTCACTACAGGGTGCTGTGGTGCCTCAGGTATCACCCATTCTGATTCTAAATCACAGGCTCTCTTGAGATGCTTGATGATCTTTGAATGTAAGCTTGGCCACCCATCTAGTGGCTTCCTCCCGGAATCTGATTTTGAATTTCCCTTGGTCCTGGAACTTTCAGAGG
Source organism: Myotis brandtii (assembly GCF_000412655.1). Taxonomy (NCBI): domain Eukaryota; kingdom Metazoa; phylum Chordata; class Mammalia; order Chiroptera; family Vespertilionidae; genus Myotis; species Myotis brandtii. The sequence goes on from NW_005280637.1 coordinate 424, forward strand.
TGCTTCCAATATGCTTATGT
>NW_005280638.1:0-443 GCF_000412655.1 Myotis brandtii
TAAGCCATTAGACAAAACATTTCTTCACAGCAAAGTCTCATACAGGGAGCCACACACCAGCTGATAAACGAATACATCTTTCCTATAGAGCAGCAGTAGCCTCTGTACCTACAGCCATTATCTAAGCAGCTGTGCTGCCTCTGGACCTACCACCTCAAGTAGCAGAGGCACCTGAGCTCTCACCTAGAGCTATGGCCTCAGTAACCTCTCCAGCCTCTCTCACCTCTCCCTGCCTTTTTCCCCTTAATATCCAGCAGTACCAGTTCTCAGCTTTGTCTGAACTCTCTAGTCTTAGCGATATACTTTAATACATAGACAAAAGCGGCTTCCTGCCAACAGTGACATCAATCATTTGGCTTATAAAAGGGCACAGTGTACCGTGAGATTGCTGTGGCCTTGCATCTGGGTATAGTCCTTGGACACCCTGATTAAGATTCCCATGC
>NW_005280639.1:0-443 GCF_000412655.1 Myotis brandtii
CACTGATTCCCTCATCTATGCATACTCTACTCTTTTAAACAGGCAAAATTATTTTTAAATATATTTGATCATTGCCAAATACTTAAGTAGTTTACATACCAAGGAATTCTGTAAATAATGCCTTTGGGTCTTCTCTGCTTGTTAAACCATATCCAATTTTCTTGGTCCAATGTTTTCAGAGATTTGTACTGCTTCCAAATTTAGCATAAAATTACTCCAACCATATGCCTTTGAGAACATATAGTTTTATTCTATGGAGAACTGAGGCATAGTCTAATTATTCTTTCCATAAAACTCAAAGAAGTAAAGAGAGGGTATATATGTTTGTTTTCTATTTAATATCTCAGAGATTTTGCTTTTTCCACATTATTGATGATGTGTAACTTGCAAGCTATTTGTACATTCAATTTGTGGTGAATAATTAAACATTTTCTAGATAATGG
>NW_005280640.1:0-443 GCF_000412655.1 Myotis brandtii
GGGCTAGAAGAGGTCAGTGAGAGTAAAAGGAGGACATATGTGATACTTCCAACAATAAAGATTTTAAACAATTAATTTCACCTGTTTTTTAAAATGATTTTTAAAAACATGGCTACTGGAAAATTTAAAATGTTATGTGTGGCTCGCTGTCATGGCTTACCTTAGGAAATATACAGCAACACTATTCTAGAGTTTTGTCACTTCATCGCAAAAAAGGAACAATGGTAGATACTTTTATTTATGTGAGGATTTGAAAATTCTTAAAAGTATATGAGGTAAGTGGTAACTGTTAATTTGGGGGGACAGGTTTATTGAGATATACATTAAATATATTAGAATCCACTCTCTTTAGTGTAGAGTTCTACAAATTTTGAACGATCCATATAGATGCATCGTTCTTATACAGATGTCCTCCTTTTACTCTCACTGACCTCTTCTAGCCC
>NW_005280641.1:0-443 GCF_000412655.1 Myotis brandtii
CCCAGTTGCACAGTCAATGCCATGTGTTTTAGAGTTTGCCTTTAACAATAGCACCCCACTTCTAGACAAGTGCTCTGCATTGGTTCCCTTTGCTGCATACAAACCACCCCAAAACATAGTGGCTTAAAACAATAACCATTTCTTTGTTTTAAACATTCTGTTGGTGACCTGGGCAGTTTGGGACTTTCTTATGTGTCTGTGGTCTGATGGTGGGTTGGTCAGTGGTTGTGTGGTCTAGGAGGACCTCACATGTGGCAATTGGCTAAAACAGTGAGAGCCATGGGCCAATCCATCTACCATCCTCTAGTAGGCTCCCCAACCTTCTTCACCTGCTGGTTACTGGAGCATTCCCCAACTGGCAGAGGAGAAATCTCACCAGAAATTACTTTTCATGACTATAATTATAATACAACTAGTGGCCCAGTGCACAAAATTCATGCACA
>NW_005280642.1:0-444 GCF_000412655.1 Myotis brandtii
CATCATTGTGGTTATGCTCTATATGCAATTTTGTGGTCATTTCCCCTGTGATTGTGAAGCTTTGGTAACCATTGTTTTCTATGGCAGCTTGACAGTGCTTAGCCACTCCCCATTGTTATGTGTTTGGCTTGGCTCTAATTTCCCCATTTGGTAAATAACACAGTGGAAGAGAACAGGGAAGCAGAGGGGTTGGGGCCACCACGAGGATAGAAATCCAGGAAGGGACAGTCCTGGGGCTCAGGTGGCTCTGCCATCTTGCTGGGAAGGGTTTCGAAGCATGGCTCCAGAGACATCAGGACCCAGGGCCCAAGGGTGGCTGTGGTGGGAGGTAGATTTCCTGAGAAGAACTCTCCAACCCAGGAGTGGGTGTAATGGGCTCCCTTGAAGAGATGAGTATTCAAGAAGCGATCTTGCCGCCCTAACCGGTTTGGCTCAGTGGATAGA
>NW_005280643.1:0-444 GCF_000412655.1 Myotis brandtii
TTTGGTGTAGGGGAGGATGCTCCAACCAACTGAACCAGCTGGTCAGAGCTTAATAAGGTTTTTCAAATTTGAACTGTAACTTGGACTATTTTTGAGGGTGTGACAATATTATGCAAAGGAAATACTGTATCCCAGAGGAAAAAATCAAATTATAGTTTTAAAAACTCATTACCAGTCATTAATAATGAACTCTGGCTAAACAATAACAGGTGTTCCACTAATCCCAAACAGAAACAGATGGAAGCACAAATGTTTTCTAAATAGTGGATACGTGCAGAGCAATAAACTTGGCAGGAATTGTTTTATTCTCTAATTGTCAGTCAAAGTCTTATCACTTGCATTTTCTCAAGTTAATATGCCCAGATTAAACCTTACTTCTCATTTCTTGTTTTTCAAAATACAAGCCATATTTTGTGCTTGCTAACTCTATCTTATGTATTATCT
>NW_005280644.1:0-444 GCF_000412655.1 Myotis brandtii
CAGGGGAGGGGCCGCTATGCACACTTCCTCCTGGTGGCAGGGCAAAGCCCAGGAGGCTGTGAATGAACACATGGTGGGGTGGGACAGGCAGCTGTCAGCACAGGCAGTGCCCCAGGCTGGCTGGTGGGGTGGGCAGGGAACAGCCATAGGGGCACAGGCCCACCGGGAATTGGCTGCCTGGGTTCTGGGCTTTGTTTTGCTGAAGGTTTTCTCCCAGGAGAGAATGTGTTAAAAGTGGCATCTTTTAAAATAGCCTCTTCCCACACAACCTCACAAACATGATTGTCATAGCCTCGGAGTGGGTTTTATTTTTGGCCGATGCAAGTATAGACTATGCTGTATGTCTATTTTTTCTCCAAAGAGAAACAGGACACGTGATGTTTAAAAGGATGGAAGGGCCCAGCCAGTGTGGCTCAGTGATTGAGCACCAACCCATGAACCAGG
>NW_005280645.1:0-444 GCF_000412655.1 Myotis brandtii
GAGAGAAAAATGAAGTACTTCATGATATTTTGAATGGAGAGAAATAATTAAGTGGTATGGCTTTCCAAAAGATAAAATTTTGGAAGGCAAAATCTTTCAATGTGAGTGAAATAACTAATCCTTTCTGAGATGATGAGGGTGACAGTCATTGAACTCCTCTTTCAAACCCAGCTCCATTCTTTTGGAGACAACAGGCAAAGTGTTACTGGACCCCAGTTTCAGTTTTTAGAGTCTAACACTGTGATGGCTGTGTCTTACAGTCCAGGCAGTGTCCCTGAGGGAAACATCCATGTCTTTTTTAGTCAAGGACCACTTTTTTTTCTAAGTGATCTTTCCACTCCAGTCCTTCTTTGGAATAGTTTATCCCTATTCATAACTTGGAATAAGGACTACATTTCCCAGCTTTCTTTGCAGCAAGGCGTGGCATGTGACTAAATTCCATTC
>NW_005280646.1:0-444 GCF_000412655.1 Myotis brandtii
GCCCGCTGATCTGACCTGAATCATTGTATTCTTTCCCTTCTTACCTGTATTTTCTACTTTTTGTGATAAGACAGACAGGGACACGCACACAGACTTGGGAGAAATGCTTTCAGTCAAAAACTCCTGGTGCTTTAAAGAGTGAGACAGCTCACCAGCCATTCCGAGAGTGGGCCGATCCTGCTGGAACATTCTGGAGAGTTCTGGGATGTGCTGGGGGAGAGGCGACCCCAGTCACTGCACGAGGAGTCGTCGTTCACAGGCCCCATGTTCATTCTATGGGGTATGTTTGCTGCAGAGGCCAAAACAGCAGAGAGAGGCTTTTAGGAGATGGAACTCCGAGGAATTTAGAAGTGAACCTATTGTCATTAGTCTGGTTTTAATATTTTAAGTAAAAAAAAACACGTAAGTGCCCTAGCCAGTGTGGCTCAGTGGATAGAGCGTTGG
>NW_005280647.1:0-444 GCF_000412655.1 Myotis brandtii
CACATATACCACACACCATTCACACACTTTTGCACACACCACACACTTATACATACCACATGGGCACCTAAATACCGTATGTACACCACAAACACATAACACACTCTCACACTCATACACAGTCACGCACACCCACACACAACACAAAATCACACTTGCCACACTTGCACACACACCCACACACCACACATCACATCTACCTATGTACAGTCACACCCCACTCGTTAGTTGCTCCTAGTATCAAATCCAGACCCCTTACATGGTCCATCTGACATGGGTCTTGGTGTCATTCCAGCTTCCCACCATGCCTGTCCCCCACCCTTTCACTACAGCCATCCTAGGGTTCCTCCATGACATATCTGTCCTGCCCCAAAGCCGTTGCATGTGCTGTAGTCTTTGCTTCGAACATTCACCTTATGCTCACACCCAGCCTGACCTCACCCC
>NW_005280648.1:0-444 GCF_000412655.1 Myotis brandtii
CTCTAACGTCTTGCCTCTTGCTGATGGAAGCCATATTTCTGGTGTCATCTTAAGAGTGTCTGTGTGCATGTTCAATCCTATGAAACTTGAAATTTGATTACGGGTGTAACGAGCAATTTCCTGTCATTTACACTCTGAAGGAGATGCATTCCTGAACAGGAGCATCCACTCCCCTGAATCCTCCTCTTCAACGTTCATTTGGTCAGACTCACAAAAGCTTCCTGTCAGATGATTATTTCTGGCACTCAGTCATCCGCAGCTCCCCAAAACTCCACGGAAGGATGTGCATCCCAGAGTGCAATCCAGAAATAATCGGTCGCCGTGACATCCCTGGTTAATGGAGGCCCTCGCTTTGTTCTTTTAGTGACACACTTAGATACGCACCAACTGCGAGATCACATAGCTGTGTCCGCACTGAGCTGGAAGCATATTCTTGCTAAACAG
>NW_005280649.1:0-444 GCF_000412655.1 Myotis brandtii
CTGATTGGTGTTTCTAGTTTCCTGGGATATATTCCTACTATTACCTTTTAAATGCCTTGTGTGTCCCTCCCCAAACTGATATCCATATCTCCATCCTCTAAGTATGCATGTCCTCAAGTTTGTGTAAATCATTTATGTGCTTTTTCTTTATAATTGTACCATCTGTAATTTCTATTCTTTAATATATATTTTTTACTTGTGCAGTTCTTACTTAATATGAATGGAATCATACTGCTTATAGTATTCTGTGACTGGCTTTTTACATTCAACTTTATGATCTAAGGTTTCATCCATGCTCTTTCGTATAGTTGAAAATAATTTATTTTTATATTGAATAGTAAACCACTTCATGAATATGCTGGGATCATTTATCATTTTATTATTTATGACCACTTGAGTTTTCAGCTTTGATTTGTTTTGTTTTATACTCATTAAAACTTTTGG
>NW_005280650.1:0-444 GCF_000412655.1 Myotis brandtii
CTTTGTGCAAGAGGCAGTTGTGCAGTGGTCAGCGCGCCTGAGTTCACATGTTGGCTCTGCCCTCTTCCTATTTTCCATTAGTTGATGTGAGGTTAGCAAGTTACTCAAGCCTCCCTGAGCCTCAGTTTCCTCTTATGTAGATTGGAGATGATGATGAGAGGCCTTATCTCAGATTTGTGGGGAAGATGAAATGAGACGGTCTCGGTTAAACCTGGTATGTTGAAGGAATCCGATAAACAGAAACACATTTATCACGTGCCTAGTTGAGTTTTTCCCCTCCCCACCCCCAGAAGGTTAAGGCTCACCACTTAAAACAAAAGGCACCTAGCTAAGAGAACACAACAGCTGCTGGGCAGCCACTCCCTGCAGGATTCACTGGAAGGCACCATTACATTGGAAGTGGCTGGTCCCTTAGGAGATTCTATCTATCTATCTATCTATCTA
>NW_005280651.1:0-444 GCF_000412655.1 Myotis brandtii
CATTAAAGAGGTGCGCTCCCCAGGGCTGGCATCAGGAGTCCCCACAGTTAAAACCACAGTTTCTTAGCCCTTACCACCGGCTCTTCTAAATCAAAATCTCTTGCTGGGGGATTATATTAAACAACTGTCTGGGGTGATTCTTAAGCGCTCACCATCTGTCAGAGTCATAAAATCTACCTTTGCTCATGATGTAGAGATAGTTACTCCCAGAGAAGTGCTGGGTGTGGGGAAGCTTGTCTTCTAGGTCAGGGGGCAAGACAACTGTGAAAGCAAGGAGCCCCCTGTCCTGATATGAGGGAGACTCAGAGAGAAGGTGAGATGGGCCAGGACCCCCTGAGAGTGGCTAATGAGCTCACACTGGGGCAGTGTCTCTAGAGGCAGAGAGAGGGATGGCACCTGCTCTGAGCACTAGCCTCTCCCATACACAGGCCTGTAACTGTGGGC
>NW_005280652.1:0-444 GCF_000412655.1 Myotis brandtii
AAAAATCAATAAAATATATTTTTTAAAAAACAACAAAGTGTGTCTAATTGTGGTCTCAGGAAAGCCAGTGGGATCCTTTTGAGGATGGGGGGGGGCGGGGGGGACAGAGCTCCAGGGGTCTGTGGACGTTGATCTAAGTGTTGTGCATAAGAAGTCTGCCTGTCCCTGTACAATCCTATTTACTGAGCACCTACTATAAGTCAGACATTAGGCACTGCCCTTTCTTTGTAAGTCATGTCATGCTTCAGGGATCACCTCCTATCCTACCAATAAAAAGTCTTTATAAGGAATAGAAAGCAAGCACTCAAATAGAATAAACAGCCTAAGTGTACAATCCCTAATGTGACTGATTACAATGTTGGAGATAGGAAGGAGAGGCCAGCTGATTCGATCTAAGCCTGAAGGTGAAATCCCTGAAAAGTGTATCAGTCACTGAGCATTCTG
>NW_005280653.1:0-444 GCF_000412655.1 Myotis brandtii
CATTCACATACACACAGGCATGGCCAGAGATCTTGTTACTTCACAACAAAAGCAAATGACTTCACTAATTACTTCCTCTTGTCTAGCCTCAGTTTCTGCATCTTTAAAATTGGGATAACTATTTCCTCTCTATAGGATTTCCTATGGGCCCAGGGTATTTAATATGCTTCGCCTACTGCCGCACAGTTAATATTCCAGAAATGTTGGCTGTTAATGAACGTGCTTTGAATTGTGTGCAAAATCCCACAGGTCCAGTTTTCAGCCCCTGGGTATGACATTGATCAATAACTCTTTCTTTAAAATAAATATGCATACATATGGCTTAAGGAATAATATTTAGCTTCCTGACTTCATTTCCTCTCATAAACAGTACACACGAGCACCTATGCATATGCATGAGAACGTGCATGCAGACACACATGCTCACTACTTCATAATTTTTTT
>NW_005280654.1:0-444 GCF_000412655.1 Myotis brandtii
TTGTCTTTAGATAACATAGCCATGAGTAAGCAATACATTTAAGATGAATTAATAAAGTTAGTGTGCATGATGAGGTAGATAGTTCATAGACTTAAGGGGAAAGACCTTGACTAGTTGTAGTCATACCCTAAAAGTGTAGCCAAAACCCTCTCTGCCTCACCTCCTGTCATGAAACGAGGGGACCAGTTGATAAGCTTTGTTACGGCCACCTTCAGCCTCCAGGTGTAATGTCGCCACAGTACTAGTTTATATAATCTCCTTTATGGACATTAATGTTGTTTCTTTTCTGACCACAGGCAAGAAAGGTAATTTAGAGAAAGCAAGTTTTCCAGATGCACAATTACACTCTTTCTCTCAAAGTTAAGCAGAAACTATGAAGAAGTTATGGTATCTTGCCATACTGGAGGCTGATTTGTTGCTTCTCATTGGTATGTAGTGATAAAA
>NW_005280655.1:0-444 GCF_000412655.1 Myotis brandtii
ATCATAGGCCATTACAAAGGCTTTGCCTGGCAGGCCTACGGGGCAATCACCCACCCCACAGCAGCCTTGGTGCACAGCCCCTGCATTGCAGTTTCTAGGTGCAAGCACTCAGGGCCCTCACTGGTCATGCTCCTCACAGACTGATATTCCCAGCTCAGAGGCTGCTGCATTCCTAGGTCTATCTGAGGCTTGGGCACAGGTCCTCTTCAGGCGCCCATCCCTGCTGAGGCCTATTTGCAGGGTGGGAAGTGGGTGTGCAAGGGAAAACCATGAAGACACTTGCCCCATTCTGACTCAGTACCCAGTACTTTTCCACTCCTAGTCCTTCGCCCTCACTCTGCCCACAACTTCAAGACCCATAAAACTGAAGTCTTTTGTTCAGGAGCTTCCTCAACAGCTAGACAACCCCCACATTTACACTGACCACGGGGTGTGCATTTCCAC
>NW_005280656.1:0-444 GCF_000412655.1 Myotis brandtii
GGGGGGTGCCCCCACTGGCATATGGGGGGCAGGTTGGTAGGATATGACTGCCCAGGCCCCTTTCGACTCTAAAACTCCACGGTTCTAAGATTCCAAGTAAAGAAATAGGTGTTTGCCTTCAGGGAAGTCACCCTCCTGTTGAGAAAGGGGGCCTCGGAGGCCACATCAGGGTGTTCATTTTCCTGTCCCGGGGCCCAGCGTGGCCCCTGCTCACAGTGCAGGCCTGGCGTGCTGAGAGCAGCAGAACGCAGGGACGATGCCTGGCTGTAGAGACAAGATGTCAAATGAAAAACACGTGGTACGGACAGCTACGCATTTGAGGAGAACAGGACCTACTGTGGCCAACAGCTGGAAGGCACACACGGTGTCTTCCCTGGGAACCGTGGAATCAGAGTTTCTGAGACAAAAGGAGCCCTAAAGGTCCTATCCATTTCCCCTACCAGT
>NW_005280657.1:0-444 GCF_000412655.1 Myotis brandtii
AATTTCTCCTGCAAGTGCATTTGCAGGAATATCATGTTCACACTCTTGACGAAGTGAAGAATGGATCGCATTGATCTTGCTGACCGGCGTCTATCTGCACCTGTAGGTATGAAATTCTTGAGACGCATTTAGTTGGTTATTAAAGTTCATGTGACTGGTTTTGATGCTGGCAGAGTGGAAACAGGCTTTAGCAAGATTCGGTTCTGCAGCTCCTAGAGCGAGTCAGAGCAGTTTTCTGTCCGGGGCTTCCCCCCCTTTGATCACAGCAGTAGCAGAGCTCAGACCAGGGACCATTCCTTCTGCAAGGCAGGTTTGTCCCTAAATTTAGAGCGAGGAATCGAAAGGCAGGTGCAATCAGAGTCCTAAAAAATTCTTCTCTTTCACTTCTTAATCTCACTGCATTGGTATACACATTAAACCCTGTTTTTACTTAAGAAGCTTTTA
>NW_005280658.1:0-444 GCF_000412655.1 Myotis brandtii
AGGTGCTCCCGGCCACTCCCTCTCCTTCTTGGTTCCTGAAAACGATCCCACCTTCCTCAGCGGGTCCTGTGAAGGTGCAACGAGCTCCCCCCACCCCAGGGTGCCCCAAGTCCCTCCGGTTGCCTCCCTGCGCACCTCGGCTTCAATGTGGGCCCCAGCGGAGCAGGGGGCCCCAGGAGTCCTCGCCCTCAGCAGCTGGCTGCTCCGAGGAGGCCCCTGGGTGCCCAGCCGGGGCCAGAGGTTCTCTCCCGAGGAATCTGCAGAGTCAGGGGAGCCAGAGTCACGGGGAGAGAGGCCCGGGGGCCGCTGCCCACGCAGGCCAGTGGCAGCCGGGCTCTCACCCTGGAGGCCGAGCTCTTTCTCTGCAAAGCCCTCGGGTCGATGGGTGCTGGGTGAGCATGCGCGAGGCAGAGCCCAGAATCAGGCCCCGGCCCTGGCCTGTGT
>NW_005280659.1:0-444 GCF_000412655.1 Myotis brandtii
AATACTATGGTAAATGTATATAGCAATAATTCCCTCAGTCTTTCCCCAAAGAGACTTAGAATATTTACTCAGGTAACTGTCATTGGGAAAAGAGTAATGCTCAGACATTTTGAGGACTAGTGGACACAGCGCCCAATTGACATTGATACCTAGAGACCTGAAGCATCATCACGGTGCCCTTGTCGGAATGGGTCTCTGTGAGGACAGGTAAGAGATGGAGTCCTGGCCCAAAACTAGCTATATGCATTCACTAGAGCTAGGTACTCATCCCATTATTTCCCCAGTCCCTGAATATATAATTGGAATAGATATACTTGGTAGTTGGCAAAATATAAAAATTGGGTTCTGAGCCTATGGAGTAATTTCTATTGTAATTTCTACTGTAAGAGAATTAGCGGGAGCCTCTGAAATTGGCCTCCACTCCACTGTCAAAACTGTGAACCA
>NW_005280660.1:0-444 GCF_000412655.1 Myotis brandtii
CTTATAATCAATAAAAGTGACACTACATGACTTCTGAGGCTTGGTCAGGACAAGCCTTGCAGTTTCTGCCTTGGTTTTTTGGAATGCTTGCTGTCTGGCTGTTCCTTCTCAGGATGCTTCTTCCTCTTAACACCTAGTCACCATCCTGTGGGAATTTCAGTCCCAAAGTCAACAGTCACTCATCTTTCTAGCCATCTGAGCCCAGGCAAGCCACATAGTAAAGAAGCCTGGAGCTGTTTGAGTCTTCACAACTGAGGTCAGATATCACGGAGTCTGAAGAAAGAGCCATTTCCTCTATTCAGTGGGCAAAGTTCTGGACTACAGAACTCATGACCATAATAAAAAGGTTGTTATTTTTTCTGCTACTAAGTTTGGGTGTTTTTTTATGTAACAACTATTAACTGGTACACAGATTCATACACATTGAAAGGAAATTAATTAGAA
>NW_005280661.1:0-444 GCF_000412655.1 Myotis brandtii
CAAAGTGTTATGATCTTATTCTGAATTACATGATCTTTGAGCAGCTTTGATGGAAAGTCCTCGAACACTTGTTGATTCTCTTCTATCTTTGTGCATCACTTGCGTTCTTGGTCAAGTCTCAATCTTTCTAGTTTTGAAATTATAAAACATCTAGTGGATTCCAGATTCCTTCAAAGTCTGTTTTCTAACCGTCTTTGGTGAAAGTCAGCGTCATGGTCAGGAGGACCTCTGATTCTTTCTTCTGGTTGGACATTATATTGTTCTGTGGCTCTTTCTCTTATTACCAGATTCTGGCTGACCTTTGCCAATTTTCATTACCTTCTTGTTGCAAAAATATTAACTAATAACTCAGGTCTCTTATATTTTGAAAACCACATCTCAGCTTTCCCTGGTAATCCTCTGACCCCAAAGCCAAACAGTTTCTTCAGAATTAGAGGTGAGTCA
>NW_005280662.1:0-444 GCF_000412655.1 Myotis brandtii
TTGTTTCTGCTCTTAAGACTACACTAATGTAACCTAAAAATATTTCCAAATGCCAAAAGAGAAAAATACTGAGAGAATAGCAGCAGTGACTGCAAGGTATGAGAGCAATAGATGAAATAGACAAGTCAGTCACTCAGAAAATAAGAACTAGTGGATTGGAGGAGGCAAAGCATTGCTTTGCCAAGCCACAGACAGGCTAGTTTTCAATAGGCAAATGGCAGAAAATGTAGACAGTTGATAAAAAATAATGTAATGTGGAATCAAAGTTTTAAAATGTAAATGAGCTACCAATTTAATACTAACGTTAGAGTAAGACTTGTAAATCGTGTGAATGGCTAAGCAGCAATATTTAACTAGATTAACTTATCATAATTAGAAAGGCTAATAAATAAGAGAGGTGACTAATATCTTCACCACACTGTTGTCTGTGTCCATGGGTTATGC
>NW_005280663.1:0-444 GCF_000412655.1 Myotis brandtii
AGACAGGGGGAGGGACAGATTGAAAAGTTTCTTGAGGCCTGGGGTTTACGCCTCCCTAATTGTTCATGAAAAATAAAACACACCGCTTTTCCTGACTGTGGCACTGGTGAGAGATGCATATTTGGGGTGACTGTGATTTGCACGTGGGTCTTAATTTCTAAGATGACCAAGTGACGACAAGGATAGGTGAATGCCATTGAAAGAATTTTATTACATTTCCAAAAAGGAGGGGGCATGCTATGCCATACACGGCCACAGGGGGGAGCACCAGGTTTGGTCAGGAGGGAGGAGGGAGGGGAAAGCATGGCTTAGGAATTTTATTATGTTTGTCCTGGAAAAGGCAAGGCAGGGCTGGGGAACAACTTAGAATTGACTAGTCTGAGTAATGTGGGCTCTGGGGTCCAGGGGTGGTCTCTGGTTGTCTGGTACTTGGCCCTGGGTGAT
>NW_005280664.1:0-444 GCF_000412655.1 Myotis brandtii
CTATTTTGCAAATATAAAACCAACGTGTTTTAGTCTCCCCACTGAATGGCATTCTCACGCAGCCTTCCTCCTCCAAGGCAGAGCTGTGAGTGAGCTTGCCATCCCAGCGCAGGAGAGGCTGGGCCTGCTTTGAACAGAGACTCTGTGGTCCAGAGGGGCTGGCCATTCAACTGGGGTTTGTATCATGGCTCAGGCATTGTGACCCTGGGCTACTAACTTCTCCAGCTTTTCATCTGCACCCGGGGGCCATAGCACGACCTCATTTGCAGAGTAGCTGTGAGGCAGGTATGTGTTAGCAGGCCTGGGGGACTCGCTCACGGGCTCACATAGGGAGTGCCTGTCAGATGGAATGGGAGCTTTAATTCTTATCCTGGGGCTATTGGAGGAGGAGGGAGCAGGGGATGGCGGGTGGGTAATGAGACCTGCATCTGATCTCTCTCCCCA
>NW_005280665.1:0-444 GCF_000412655.1 Myotis brandtii
CTCTTCACCTCCAACCAGCCTGGAGAGAGACTGTACATTCATTTGTTCATTCATTCAGCGATTCTTAAAGGACGTAAGACACGGCGTTGTTGACCACACCCTTTTGCCAAATCTGGCTCCGGGGTCCTGACTGCACTGGAGCCTTCACTCTCCACCAGGGACCCTGGAATCGTCCTACACCCCTCGTATAGTCTTGTAAGAGGAGTCGTACTATACCCCTCCCACAGAGCTTGTGCCAGGCTCACACTAGACCGTAGGCTACTGCAGGTGACAGGAGGTTTGATTCTTCTCTCCCTGATGCTTGGCACATGGCCAGGCACATAGTACTTCTCAACGTGGGCTGACAAATGAATGAATGAGTCAATGGATGAATGAATGGGTGAATGGATAAGTGAATACATGGGTAGATGGATTCATCTGACTAGCCTCCTTCTATTCAGGACC
>NW_005280666.1:0-444 GCF_000412655.1 Myotis brandtii
AAAATGCTTAGTGCTAAGAAAACTAGAGAAACACATACAGGACAGTGAAATTGAACCCCATCTCATACCACACACAAAAATTAACTCCAAGTGGATCAAAGGTTTAAAACATAAGACCTAATACCATACAACTCCTAGGAGAAAACTTAGAGAAGAAGCTCATCAATATTGATCTTGGCATACATTTTGAACATAATACAAAAAGTACACTCACACAAAAAAGAAAAATCATCAAATGGGACTACATAAAACTCAAAAGCTTTTACAGAGCAAAATAAACAGTTAATAAAATGAAAAGACAATTTACAGAATGGGAGAAAAATTTTACTAACCATATACCAAGTAAGGGGTAATATCCAAAATATAAAGACTTCAATCAACTTAATAACAAAAAAGAACTAATCCAATTAAAATGGGCAGAACTAAATAGACATTTTTTCTAAA
>NW_005280667.1:0-444 GCF_000412655.1 Myotis brandtii
TTAAAATACTACAAATTTACCAAGTTTATAATGCTTTATTCCACTTGGACCATCTGTTACTTCTTATGTCCCCTTAATCCTTTCATCAAAGGCCTGCACCTCTCCCCGACATAGCTGAAGTCATCTTGGTCATTAAAAACAGTTTGACTACATATTAATTTTTCTTACCTGAGTAATTTTCTTCCATTGCTAAGTAACTTACCATTGAGTTATAATAACCCTTGAAGAGTATATTAGTTATTTTAAACTATCAAGTATTCTATGGTGGAAAATTACTGCTTCAAGATAAAGTTAAAAAGGCAGAATTTTCAACTGCTCCAATCTCTTAGGGTGGTGAAACCAGTCCTTGATGCCCTCATACATATACTCTTTAACGATTTCTCTTCTTCAGAATATTTACTCCAAATTGTAGCTGAGCCCCTTGTGATTTTAATGCCCCTAGTA
>NW_005280668.1:0-444 GCF_000412655.1 Myotis brandtii
TGGTCATAAGAATCCCTGGTCACATTGTCAGTGACCTATAAGACTATATTCCTTAGCCTTTATTGCAGCTAGTTATGTTCAAATCATCAAATTTTATACTAACTCTAAAAGATATATGCACCCTTATGTTCATTGCAGTATTATTTATCATAGCCAAAATACAAAAGCAACCTAAGTGTCATTGATAGATGAAAGGATCAAGAAGATGTGGTATAGGCCCTGGCCGAGTAGCTCAGTTGGTTGGAGCATCAGCCTGATGTGCCAAGGTTGCTGGTTCAAGCCCCAGTCAGGGCACATACACGAGTCAAACAGTGAATGCATGAGTAAGTGGAACACCAAATCAGTGTCTCTCTCTCTCCCTCCTCTCTCTCTCTCTCTCTAAAAATCATTAGATTTAAAAACAATTTTAAAGAAGTGGTACATATATACAATGGAATATTACTC
>NW_005280669.1:0-444 GCF_000412655.1 Myotis brandtii
TAGCAGGTTCAGAGATCACATTTTAGATGTCATTCTTTTGCTTTTGAGAAAAGTAACAATTTGTTCTAAACTCAGAGTCCCATTTTAATACAAGGGACTTTTGAAGAGAATGCAAGCCATAATATACTATATTTAGTGATAATTTATTGATTAAGTATTTTAATGTATTTCCCCATCCCCATTTCATATTTAATACTTCAAACATCATGAACAAGAAATAAAAGTTATTGAAGCAACAAATGTTCTCATGTTTTTCTAAAAAGAGCTCTGTAAATTTTACCTTAGTCACCATTTGTTTTTTGAAATATGGGCTTCTTTTGTGTTTCTGTATCCACACTGGAGAAGAACTATGGATTTGTGCAAGAGCACAAATTGTGGAGTCTGAAAATCTGGGGAAAATCCTAAACTTGCTTATCTTTTTAACCCCTCCATTCCAGATTGTGA
>NW_005280670.1:0-444 GCF_000412655.1 Myotis brandtii
ATTGTGTGTCCACCACCCAAAGTCAAACTGTAAAATATCCCAAAGTAGAGAAAATAATGTAGTGAACAAATCCTTCCCTCCAAGTACGCATCACCCAACTTTAGTAATTGTTACTTATAGCCAATCTTGTTTCATCTTTACACCCACATACTTTACAGTCATACTAGACTATTTTGACTGAAATTCCAAACATAGTTTCTTTTCATCTATAAAATTTCAGTGAGTCTCTTAAAGATACTGAAATTCAAAAATTTCAGACTGTTTTTTCCTACATTTGTTTGGATTGGAGTATTCGGAGTAGGACAAAAGTAGGTTTACAGTTTTGAGTAAGCAAAACACAGTTCATTCTTGGATCATTATTTATTAACTAGAGGCCCCAGAGCACGAAAATTCGTGCAAGAGTAGGCCTTCCGCCCTAAACTAGTTTGGCTCAGTGGATAGAGC
>NW_005280671.1:0-444 GCF_000412655.1 Myotis brandtii
ACTTCCTGGAGCCTGGGGCCCAGGGAAGCAGAGGGAGCAGCATCTCTGAGCACCTCCTCGTAGTCCCGCCCCTCTGGGGCTGCCACCTGCCTGTGGATTCTCTGCTTCCCACGTCCTGACCCAGGGATTTGCGATGCAGACCTGAGGGATGAGGAGGGATGAGGGAGGACTGGCGGCAGGAGTCCCGGGCAATATTGCCCAAGACCCAGGCAGACCTGGGTTGGAAGCCTGTTCTTTCACTTCCCAGCTGCTGACCGGGGGGAAGTTCTTTAACCTCTATGTCCTCCCCCTTTGAAATGGTGCTCATCCCAAAGATTGGTGGGAAGATGCAATACTCAGTTCTCAGTAAGTATTAACCATGACCCTTATCTCCTAGAACCGGAAGTTAAGCTGTCTTGTTGCCCTTAAACTCTATGCTGACAGCTAAGGAAAGGGAGAAAGAAA
>NW_005280672.1:0-444 GCF_000412655.1 Myotis brandtii
CTGGAAACTGGAGTCGGGATTGGAGTTGGACCACCTGAGCAAGCCCTTTGCATTGGACCTGAGCCCTTTTGTGTCACACATGACCCGAGTTCTGGGCACAGCTGATCTCTGTGTCCACAAGGGGGCTTCATTTTCCTACTTTCCATAATACTGTACATTCTGTTTTGTTGGGGGGTTTTTTTGTACCAAAAATAAAACGATTTGCTTGTTTCCAATAGGTGCTTGTCATCACTGAAGAGAGCTTGGGGGCGGGGGGGCATGGAGGGATTAGGGCAGCCAGACGGGAATGACTTGCCTCCCGGACTTCAGGGTGGGAGGCTGATGGTGAGCATTCCACGTCCCTCGTGTGAAGTTCAAACTAAGGCCTGGGTTTTACAGTCAGACCCTCAAAAAGGACGGAATCTGACCCCAGGCCTCCTGCCAGCAGCTGCTGGAGACCCTGCC
>NW_005280673.1:0-444 GCF_000412655.1 Myotis brandtii
CTAAAAATGATCCCAAGCACTTTGTGCAAACTGTTGGTATGAATATTGAAGGAAACAGAGAAGTTGGGACGGAGAGAATGGGCAGATTACTAAGATGCTAAAAGAAGGTTTCAGCAGCTGGCAGAGGTTCTGAAAGTCAGTGGAATTAAAGTGCAGGGGAGACTTCCAGCCCTCGGGACTTTTCTGCCTTCCTTCTCCAAGTTCTGGAGGAATCAGGCCAGCTACTCAGACAGAAACTATGGCGGAAGATAGGGAAGGGGCTTGGTCACGAAGAAGAGTGCTGTTCCTGGGGCTGGGGTGCAGAGCAGGACCAGTAAATGCTGAAAGCCAAATACTCTGCCTGAGCACACCTTGCTTGGCAAGTCCCAAAGCCTGAAATGGGGCTCCTAGCTTCTAGGACTAATTTTGTGGATGTGAGAGCAAGGGGACAAGCAGGGCATTATA
>NW_005280674.1:0-444 GCF_000412655.1 Myotis brandtii
CCCCCCAGGAGCTGCTCTGGGCATGTTAGACATGTTGGACCTGACAATATATGGAATGAAATATGACAGGCTGACCCTCCAGTTGAAATCGGTCTGCTCCTGTAAATTTTGAAGCTTAAAGACTTGTCGTTTTCACTCACTCTGCAGGTATGGAATTCCCTTGTAACAGTTTACAGAGTGGAAGCTTTGGTCACTGTGCAGTACTTTCATTCTTTTCCTTCCTCAAGACTTGACTATGACTTATAGCCGAGGCAGTAACCAAAATGACAACATGTAGGAAAAACTAAATTGTCTGGCCCCAGAGCTGAGTATCCATCCCAGAGATTTACAGCAGGGACCACAAGAGATATCTAGTTGCCAAGAATTACAGCTGGATTCCTCGAATTCATGATTATCTTCATTACTATCCACCTAAGAAATTAGGGTTGAAACAAGCATTGTCTT
>NW_005280675.1:0-444 GCF_000412655.1 Myotis brandtii
AGCATCATAGAAAATCCACCTGTGTGTTTCAGTAGGGGGACATGGAACTTGGAATCAAATGTAAGAAAACTTAACATCTTCTTGTATCTGGGGGAAAGCACAAGTAAGGGCAACCACTATAACAATATGAAAAGTATGCATAACTTTCAAGCCAGGAGACAGAGAATGAAGAAAACTCAATTATTCAATCTTTTTATATAGAAAAGAAGAATGAATCAGCACAGGTCATTCATTGATTCACGCATTTGCTCACTCAGTGAAGTTTTACTGAATGTCAGTTAGATGCCAGACACATGTCCCTACTCACATTCATAGCAAAACATTTAGGAAGTGCCTGTTTCTCTAATCCAGGAAAACTTAGAAAATAATTATCTCCTTGTTTATAAATCTCTTAGTCTATTTTATAATCTATTAAGTGAACACTACTTTTAATAGTTGACCTAT
>NW_005280676.1:0-444 GCF_000412655.1 Myotis brandtii
AGGAAGAGAGAGATCAGAGTGCTGCCATCAAAAGAAGCCTTTGAGAAAATAGCAGTGATGTGCTTCTGTGTCTGTGAGTTATTAAAAGCTGTTGTGAGGATATGATTTAATAGCCTTTTTCTCAACAGTTGCTTGGCTGTTCTGACCGCCCCCACACACCCCTGTCACAAATGTCATTCTTGGAGTTGGTGGCTCTGGTTGATCGTAGTATGAGTTGTCATCAAGGAGACTTGGGTTTCAGGTTGGGGGAAGTCTAAGAGTTATAGGAATCGATATCTAAGTGGCACCTGAAGATTCCATATAGAACATAAATAAAAATGTAATTTTAGGGCAACATAAATTAACATAGTCTTCACTGTGGACACACTAGAAAATGGGAGCAAGGCATTTATTTGCCTGGCTGCTGGACCAGGGTATGTAAGATTTATCAAAAATGCAAAAAAA
>NW_005280677.1:0-444 GCF_000412655.1 Myotis brandtii
TATGGAATCCACAGTAATAGTGACATATATTGATAATTGCACACTCTTAGTTCAGCTTTTTTCTGGTACATCAGATAATAGCTAGTATAAATTCTTCACAACCACATTAGAAATATATAATCATAAACAACAAAGTGCAAAAATATATTTCAGTATTTATTGCTGTGGAAACCGAACTAGCACTTCATCTTGCTGCCACTGTGAATAAACATATACACACACCTTACAGTTAGGAATAAAACACTTTGCACCCCAAGATAAAAATAACAGGGCTACTCTGTCTAGTTCTACTTCCTCAAATATATAAAATTTTAAGACTTTTCTTTAAATTACTGACCCCCTATATAAAAATAACTCTCTAGACTTGAGTTCAGGTAGTGAACACACGATGCAATATACAAATGATATATTACAGAATTGTACATTTGAAACCTATATAATTTT
>NW_005280678.1:0-444 GCF_000412655.1 Myotis brandtii
ATGTTTCTATCTCTCTCTACCTCTCCCATCCTCTCTGGAGTCAATAAAAATATATATTTTTTAAAAACCCACTGTAGTACATGAAGGGGTAACATATTAGGGCAGAGTATTGACACTCAACGCTGGAAAGATGAAGTAGGCTCCTCTTCTTCAAAGTGCTTGCATTACACATAAAAACAATTGTGCAAACATGGATAATAAAGTCAAATTTCCATGACTTTCAGGCCAAATTCTCTGAAACATCAGTTTGAGTATTAAGAAGCTTTATAAAACAATATTGGTTACATTGGTTCTCAACAGGAAAGACTTTAAAATCTTAAATTAAGAGTCTCAAGTGTAATTCAGGATTCCCTCTTTAAGTAAATTTAAAACAAATCCCAACCCTTGATGCAAATTGTTTCCACATTAACACATGTGGTTGCAAGTTTAAAGACTCTCGTGATA
>NW_005280679.1:0-444 GCF_000412655.1 Myotis brandtii
TTTTTTTTTATCCTTTCCAAAACAGCAGCATTATTTTACAACCCATTTGCAAAGGCATGGGAAACATTTTAATAGTCGCTGAAAATCCAAGTGATCAAGTGTTATACCTGAAGCTCTGATGATAGCTGCTGGGAGAGACAGCAGAAAAAAAACAAGTGCAAAGAGAATTTCTGTGGCGGTGATGACCTTGTGCAGGAACTTGGAGAATGAGTAGGTAGATGGATGGCAGAAGACAAAAGATCAAATACATTAAAGACTCTGTTTCTTCCCTTTAGACTGCTGGCTGATTGAAATTGTCATCACTACCATGATACGGTGATGGAAGGTATCATCTTAAAGTGGCTTGCATAAATGTAATACATTTTTTTAAAAAAATAAATAAAAAGCAACTGAAAATATGCCTGTTTCAAGGTCAATTGGAAGAAGAAAAAGTTAATGAAGTAT
>NW_005280680.1:0-444 GCF_000412655.1 Myotis brandtii
ATAAAGTGGGTACAGTTATTTTCATGTATATTTCAATACTATTGATAATATTAGAAGAGAACTTAAAGAAAAAGTTAAGCTAGGGAAGACATCCCTAAAATACCCCTGTCCTCAAGTGGTTACCTATTAAAAAGCCATCAGTGTCTCTGGCCTCACAACACTCTCTGCATTTTGCCTCAAGACTCCATCTCCTATCATGCACCTACACAAACTCTGTGTTCTAGAGTGCACACTTTTTCACTGTCCCTAAAATATACTTTCTTCATTCCTACCTTTTCCTTCTTCATGACATTTCCTCACCTCTGCCTAAAATCCTCCGTACTTAGCCAGTAAATACCCGTTCATCATGTTCTCTTATCTGAAACTTCTATCCCATGAAATCCCTTGGATGCTCCTCATATTTAAGATTTCATCTCCATTGGTCTTTTATATATATAGGCTTTT
>NW_005280681.1:0-444 GCF_000412655.1 Myotis brandtii
CCATGTTTGTCTATTATTAGATAGGATTATCATACAGAGTGACT
Organism: Myotis brandtii; assembly: GCF_000412655.1. Taxonomy (NCBI): domain Eukaryota; kingdom Metazoa; phylum Chordata; class Mammalia; order Chiroptera; family Vespertilionidae; genus Myotis; species Myotis brandtii. Next base: position 45 of record NW_005280681.1, read on the forward strand.
TCCCTTTTCTGGTAGGGCTGGTCATGGGTTCATTCCATGGGGCTGGATGTGGAAAATGGAGTGCCTGTCTCTAGAACACCAGAGATGACTGTATAAGGGAAACAAGCACCTGAGTTGAATTTTGAAGCTGAGTTCAATAAGCCATTAAAGTAAAGATCAAGTGAATCCAAAGAAATATTAATTCTTATAAGTACTAAACAACAACAGTAACTGAAGTCAAAGAATGAGGGTTAAAGGTTGAGCAGAATCTGGCTTTGTCTAAGTGATTTTCTGGAATAGGTGTATTTTTGCTTGGATTGATTCTTGTGAGAGATACAAGGTGATATATCTAGTTAAATGTGAAGTGATATACCCACATAAAAATTTATCCACATTTTGTGCATTGCTATAATGAAAGACT
>NW_005280682.1:0-444 GCF_000412655.1 Myotis brandtii
AGCTATTTCCAAAACTCCAAATATAAGCTTAGAATAAACCAGTGTCCTGGAAGGTTTTAATGTATCTACTTTGATAAACATTTTTAACAGACCAAGTACGTAAAAAATTAAAAGATATAAAGAATCTAAATAATATATAATCAGTCCTTGGTTCAGACGCATTCTCATTACTTTTTGCTGTCTATGTCAGGATTGTGCTTGAGGGGGATTTACAACAATTAATCATGTTTTCAATTACAAAGAGAAGTGAAACATTAATTCTAAATCTTTATCATAAAGCTCACCTCTCTGTCACCCTGCCCAGGACATCTCCTGGAAAAACTCACAGCCACAGTCCGTTGTGTCCTGTGAAATCTACACAGGGAGGCAGTGAACTGATTACTGTCTGTAATGGACCGGATTACACCTGGGTCCAGGCCCGTCACTCACAGTGTGACCTCAGGC
>NW_005280683.1:0-444 GCF_000412655.1 Myotis brandtii
CAGAAAGCACTGATGGGGAAAGTTAGCCAGGAAAAGACAGAGGGAGGAAAACAACAGCCTCACAGTCACTTTTGAGCAGAAACAGCAGTCAGAAAGCAGAAACACAAATCAGTTTAAACATCAACCAAAGTCCCTGCCCGATTCTCCTGCTTAAACGCCGTAGAACACGGTTTGCTTGATTTGCTCACGTGCCCTTTCCTCCTCTCCCAAGAATTCTTTTCCCAGTCGGTCTGCGGCATTTTATGACGAGGTCGTATCAGTTCTGAGGCTGGTCCGTTTTGTTGACGGTACAGGGATCAGTAAAAAAGGAATCTGTCCATTTTGCAAATAATTTACTAAAAGATTCAAACTATCTTTGTTTACCTTTCAAGTTCCAGAATTTTACATCCTAGCCACAGCCACTCACTAAGGAGGTCTCTATCAACCCCGCGAGCCAACAAGTTA
>NW_005280684.1:0-444 GCF_000412655.1 Myotis brandtii
TCTGAAATCAATAAAAATATATTTTTAAAAAAGGGGGTGGTCAAGAAGATCCTCAAAGCTTCTGGTGTGAGCAAGTTGAAAAAATGGAGCGGCCACTGGCAGGTGAGGAAGACTGAGAAGAGCGGCCATGACAGGTGGAAAGGCTGATGAAGAGGGCTTGAGTGTGGAGAGCAGGAGCGAGCGCGCGCCGTCGCCTGGGAACTCCGAGCTGCCTGCTCTGCACACGCCTGGAGATGCACCAGTGGCTGTGGCTGCGTGCGGGGCCGCTGACTGGGGCTGGGATCTAAGGTTGGGAGTTCTCAGAGGTGGCATTTCAGACAGTGAGATTGACAGGGTTGGTATAAGTGGGAGATGCCTGCTCACACTCTTCTCACTTCATTCCACTAAACCCTGGAGATTTCTGCGAAGGAACTGTGTTTGCTCCTGTGACTTCCCATGACCCTC
>NW_005280685.1:0-444 GCF_000412655.1 Myotis brandtii
AAAAAAATAAAAAACTGAGTATTTGAACAGAATAGAGAGCCTAAAAAAATAAGCCTGTGCATGTAAGACAGTGGAGAAAGGAGAGAGTATTGAACATACAGGCTGGGACAATTTGCTGTTCAAATGGAAAAAAAAATTAAAATTAGATCTTCACCTCCCACCAGACCCAAAACATCAAATCCAAGTGATTAAAAATTCTATTGTGAAAGCCAAATTTATATTTAAAATAGCAATTTAGGAGGATATTTTAATGATCTAAGGATACATGATTTCTTAAATAAGACATAAAAGTTCAAGACATAAATAAAAAATGATAAATTACACATAAAAATGAAAAACTTTTATCAAAAGACACCACAAAGAGAATGAAAAGATAAGCAACACAATGGAAGAACATATCTGCAAAACATATCTCACAAAGAATTAGTATCAAAATTTTTTTTT
>NW_005280686.1:0-444 GCF_000412655.1 Myotis brandtii
TGTCAGATACACGAGCGAAAGCCGCGTCCAATGAATCACAGAACGGCACGCGCTGCCGGGCTTCGGGACGCTGCCCTTTTTCTTAATAAAAGTTGGCTGACGACGGAATACATCTTCACAGGAAACGCATCCGTCAACACCCGAGGGTTCATCGACGTCACCGAATCTAACAGGTAAACGAGAGGTGCCTGAAAACACGCAACAGGCTATTTTTCACACAAAAAAGCAAGTTGACTGTTTAGGTAGGAACTTCAGGCAACGTTCCGCCCAGCGGACCCCGTGAGAGAAAAGCATCTGCGGAGACGCCCCGTTTCTGACTCGGCGACACAGCCTCGCACCCCGGTCTCCACAGGAAGTGGATTCGGTTCTTCTCGTCTCCTTCCTCCAAAGACGGCGTCGAGGCCCCTGCACACGGTTACTTAGCGGAGGGTCTCCCACGCCCCC
>NW_005280687.1:0-444 GCF_000412655.1 Myotis brandtii
AGCGCGTCTGCTGGGCCGGGCTGAGGCCGGCACTCCAGAACAGGGAGAAAACAGAGTAAAGAATAACAAGGAAACTGGTGTTTCAAAAAGAAAGGAAAGACGTTTAGCGTTTACAGAACCACCGGTGAGCAGGATTTTACTACAAAGCGGCAGGATTCCTGCCACCATTGGCAAGAGGTGCACCTGCTCAGAAGCCAAGTGCCTTCTGGGAATGAGGCTTAGCCCTGGGGAGGGGGCAGGTCCGGTGCGAGGACAGGCCCGGTTCTGCGAGGCCAGCTCATCCCCGGAGGGGCAGCACCTGCCGGGGCGCGGGCCACCTTCACGCTGCAACCCCAGCTCCGCAGGGTTTACACCAAACCGGCCGCGAGGATGCAAAGACGCTGCGGCTCTTGCGGGAAAGTTCCCTGAGGGTCAGAGGTCAGGCCAGGGAGAGCGTCGCGCGGG
>NW_005280688.1:0-444 GCF_000412655.1 Myotis brandtii
TTCCTCCCGGGACTGAGGGCCCCACCCACTTCCTCCCGCTCCCTCACCCCTTTATCCTCCAAACATGCTCCCTCTCCCCCACCAATAAATCTCTTGCATGTCTAATTCTGTCTTGGCACCCACATGACACAATGAGAGACATAAAATAAGTGGGGGGAAATTACACCCTATTGTAGTCTGCTATAACAAAATACTATATAAACCAGGAGGCTTAAACATCAAACACTTGTTTCTCAGAGTTCTGGAAGCTGGGAAGTCCGAGGTCAAGGTGCTGGCAGATTCAGGTCTGGTGAGAACTCTTTCTGATTTGCTACTATTATGTGTTACTATAAGGGGTAAATCCCTGTGCTGTGTCAATCACCTGGTGAGGGCAGGGTTAAATTTCTCCTTAGAAACTTAAGGAACTGGCCTGGCCAGTGTGGCTCAGTGATTGAGCATCGACCC
>NW_005280689.1:0-444 GCF_000412655.1 Myotis brandtii
TTTTTTGGAGATATAGGCCCTCTTTCTCCAGCCCCTTCCCTGTGAAATCAAATAACTGTGTTACTGCACATTTGACTTAATATAGCTGCTGCTTTTAATGTGGTCATCCTTGCAAATGCAAATTGAGTTAAGGCAGCCTGTCTGAAAAGGAGACTCCAAAATAATGAGTAACAAATGCACTGTGATGGCAGCACCCAACAGCCCCGCGGAGTGCACTTGTCCTCATTCAGAATGGTCTGTTTTTGTTCACATATAACTGGGGGACCCATCAGGGCTACAACAAAAGTTGAGCTGCCAGGAATTCTTTCATTTCCCTGAGACCGCCGTCTGGATGCTAGTGCCTTCATTAGGGGAGTACCAAATGGCCCCTTCCTAGAGTCAGCTCCTCTTTAAGATCATTTAAAGGTTCCCCATATTGCCAGGGATTTAAGCCAAAGTATACTG
>NW_005280690.1:0-444 GCF_000412655.1 Myotis brandtii
CCCTTCCCTCTTCCAGAATGTCCCGTGCCACCCCCACCCCCACGCAGGACCCCGAGCCCTTCACCTGCGATGGCTCCAGTGGTCACATCCCTTCCTATCCCCGGGCCACGGGTTCCTTCCAGAGGCACAACAGGGTGTGGGCAGCTGGGTGACAGGGAGCCCCTGACCTCCTGCCGGGGGACCGGCCTTACACCTGAGAGCCCCTGGCTTGGCCTGAGCCCCCACTGGAGAAGCTCCCACCAGGGCCAGGGAGGCCCAGGGCCAGTGCTGACCATGCGGGGGGCTGGGTGGCTCTGGGAATGTCAAGGCCTCCCCAAGGGCAGGGCAGTGCTGGCCCCCCCACCCCCATGGCCCCGTCCTCCTGCACGGCCCGGGGCTGGAGGGACTGGAGGAGCTGGAGGGGCTGGAGGGGCTGGAGGGGCTGGATCTTGCATCTGTGAACAG
>NW_005280691.1:0-444 GCF_000412655.1 Myotis brandtii
AGCCTCCCCACCACCCTCCCCGCCCCCTCTGGTATCCTGGAGAGGAATGCAAGGCTTCAAGATCCCCCGTCTGTCTGCCACCAGCATTTTAAGGCAACCTCAGAATGTCTCGGGCTATGTCTGGAACCGGTGGGGGGAGCAGCTCCCCCTGGGATTAGCACAGGAAACAGCGGCAGAAGTCGAGCTGGCGGAAAGCGCTGACCCAGCACGCAGAGATCATTTCTATTCTGATGCCTCGCCCTCCTCCAGTGCCCAGCTCCCCGGGCCTTGAAAAGTGTCTGCCTTGTAGGGAGAAAGAGGAGGCAGGGGAAGTGAACGCGAGGGAGAGACGTTCCCTGCTGGACACAAAAGTAGCTCGTTCAGATTTCCTAGGGATGGTCTCCTCGCTTCCTCACAGCGAGAAGAGAGACCTGTCTCATCGCAGTAGATACTGGCAAGCATTGG
>NW_005280692.1:0-444 GCF_000412655.1 Myotis brandtii
AAGAAATTTAGTCATAATATCAGAAGCAATGGGTAGCCAAATAATTTTATTCATTTGTTTCCTGAGGTCACTATTAGGAATGCACTCTGAATTAGTTGAGGAAAACTCTCTGAATCCCTTCTCTTTTGAAATAACTAGATGGTATTAGAATAACAATTATAATATCTAGAATGGACTGAAGTACTAATGGGCATTGTGCTTGTCCACTGGAGTACTTAAAAAGCTTCTAAGACATGAATCCTAACTTTAGGAAGTTCACATTCTGTTAGGGACACAGAAGTATAAATTTAAACAGAAATAAGAAGTGTAACATGAGCCATGCAGCACAGAGGAGGAAATAAACTGGGTGACATGGGAGAAACTCAAAGAAGGAATGCCATTTTAATTGAGTTTTTAAAAAGGAATGTGATCAATGGGTAATGGGAAGCTTGTCAAAGGGACACA
>NW_005280693.1:0-444 GCF_000412655.1 Myotis brandtii
TAAGAATAGTGTAAAGATAAATAGACCTGACTGGTGCGGCCATCACACCATACATATATTTAAATATAAATACATACATATATTTAAAGCACATACAGTGAAGAAGTCGGTAAGAGTAGGGGGTAGGGGTGGAAGCAATGGGGCTAACCCGCCTGGATGAGCACTCTGCCTCACGAACAACTCTGCACAGAGCTAACCGAACCCTCACTCTTCTTAGGATAAATCCATGTACCATGTACTCATCACAACCAATGCAGTACATGTGCCATGCACCTAAGACAGATTAGCGACACACTGGCTGGAAAATGCTAATCCAATCCAACGACGCCGATACGCGTCACGAATTACGAATAGGCCTTGTGGATTACTGTTCCACAGTATTAACACCTGGCGACTGGCAGCTGGGGTAGGAAGCAGGCAACGCTGCGTCATGTCAATAGTTTG
>NW_005280694.1:0-444 GCF_000412655.1 Myotis brandtii
ATCATCCTCACCCGGATCATCCTCACCCGGAAAGCGCTCAGGTTCCCGAGAAGGGCCCACTCGGGTGGTGTTCAGGGAGGGAGGAAGGAAGGAGGGAGGGAGGGAAGAAGCCACTCTTTTAAAATAAATAAACATAATATAAATATTCGGCGTCTGTCGCCGACTTCACTTTCTGATTCATGTGGATGGAAGCGCAGTTCCCCACCCCACTCAGCCTCAGCCTCAGCCTCAGCCTCAGCCGCAGGCCACAGGCCGCGAGGGCGCCAAGGCCTGTCCCTCCCAACAGGAGCCCCGTGATGGCGCTCAGCCGGGCCTGTGGGAAGGCGCGGGCCTGGGAGCACTTACCTCCTCGTTGCATTTGCACCTGCAGATACAGGGCGGGGCCCCCACACCCTAACTGTGTGATTGTTTCCAGGCCAGTTTCCATGGCATTTACTGTGCACA
>NW_005280695.1:0-444 GCF_000412655.1 Myotis brandtii
TACCTGATTGGAGCCAAGAGACTTGAAGGCTGGCCTGTCAACATGTTATATTTTCACAGCAAACTCAAAAACTTTAATGGCTGTATTTTGGCCACTTACTATTTTACTGATGTCTAAGAGAAGTGTTCAGTGAGAAGTTGGTGTATTTTCTTCTGATATGGAAACTAGCCAAACATTCCAGTTGCAAAAATAAGGCCTCAACTCCCCAGTCACTCTGCTTCAGGAGGCAACATTGATTCCTTAACCACAACAGATCACCATCATGTAGTGCTGTAACAGTGAATTTTCAAAGATTTTGATTGCTTATTGTTGTTGTTTTAAATCCACCAGAAAAACTCTGGTACAAAGTAATTTGTAGGGAAGGAAAGACTATTATATATATAGTCTTTTTGCGTGTCCCAAAATTCACGCAATATTTGAATTTTGCATGAGCATTAACAACAA
>NW_005280696.1:0-444 GCF_000412655.1 Myotis brandtii
CTATTGTCATACACTAGTGGACAGATTACTTTATTTTGCTATAAAAATTGATTGACTATCAAAATCCTTCCAGGCTCTGATTTCTCTTGGAAGAAGAGAACATTGGAAAGTCAGACCTACTCAGAGGTCAACTGCTATTCTTCAAAGAGTGGCTGGAGGTTATTGAAACCCGCAGGGATTCCGAAATAGACTGTAGTATTCAATAGTTCAATGGTGTCATTTTCCATCAGCACACTCACACTAAATCAAGCAAACAAACAAAAAAAGTGGAAAGCTTGGCGGTTTGCTGAGTTGCAAAGTATTTCAGTCATATTGCTGAACAAGTGCCATTCCTAAAAAAGATTCCTTGGTCTAGTTGTCTGCAGTTTCATATGGTTTGATTCTGTATTCTCTTTTAGAGATGAGGTAGCAGTACAAAGGATGACGTGTATGTATGAGACATTC
>NW_005280697.1:0-444 GCF_000412655.1 Myotis brandtii
ATTCCAGTGCAGCCCAGCTGACCTCCCTGCAGTTAAGATGCTCATGCCTCAGTGCCTTTGCACACACTGTTTGCACTCTCTAAAAATTATTTCTCCAGAAACATGCCTTGTTCCTTCAGGTCACTTAAATATCTGTTCAGATGTCACCTTATCAAAGACATCTTCCTTGATCAGCCTTCCTAAAGTAGAATCCCTGCTCCTTCCCTCTCCATTCCTTCCCTGTCTTATTTTAGCTCATAGGCCTTATATTCACCTCATATATACCTCCTATGTACCTGTTTATTATCCAATTTCCCCACTAAGGTGTCAGATCTCTGAGAATAGGCACGATGCATGTTAATTTGTTGATAGATCTACAGTGCCTGGTTCATAGTAGTTAACCAATAAATGAATAAATTGACCTAGTCCTACTTTTTATATGTATTGGTCCAGTATTATCACTGA
>NW_005280698.1:0-444 GCF_000412655.1 Myotis brandtii
AGCAATAAAGTATTTTCTAAGTGTGAAGGTTGCCTTTAAATTACAGTTGGCATTCATTTGTAAACTGATTTTTTTCTTGTTTAGAAGACGAATTCTGGTCAGAACAATTAAATTAACTTGTCTGACAGAGTAACAGAGATAGTAAGCGAAATAAGTAGATATAATCTCATTATAATCAATATATAATTAGTTTCATTTATTCAGAAAGCCCAAGAAATATGGTGCATAATTAAACATTTTTTATTAGTTTAGAATCATTATTTAAGATATACCAGAATGATAGATTCAAACAATTAGAATTGAATATCAGGATAGCATTGACATTTCTGTATATCTCCTACTATGAATGCTGTACTTGACAATAGGCCCTTATTCAATATTTGTTAAATTGTAAATATAAATAATTTTTCCTGAATAGCCAGAATCCTCAAAATATTGTAATTA
>NW_005280699.1:0-444 GCF_000412655.1 Myotis brandtii
AAAAATATGGCCTACTCAACCCATTTCCTACAACTCAGTTGCCTATCACTGCACTAAACCTGCCTGCTTGCCATCCTGGGAGCATTCTCATTCTTTCCCTCTCATGCATGGTTCTCTGGCTCGGAATGGCCAACTTCCCACTTTTTCTCCTTTCTCCCTATCTTTACTCACACACATCCCCAGTGAACATTACCTGATCTACTCAATCAAATGTGATGCCCTCTTCCTCTGAGCTCTTGTACTCCTGTGTCATTTCTCTTGCACTCTGTCATTGTGGTGTGGTGGTAAAGAGCTTGGGTTCTGCCATCTGTGTGGGTTCTGCCATCTGTATGGGTTCTAATCTAGACTCTACCACCAACTAGACATGTGAGTTTTGAAAAATAAGCAAACCTCTTATGAATCTGTTTTTTCACCAATAGAAGGGAAATAATAGTACCTGCTTCA
>NW_005280700.1:0-444 GCF_000412655.1 Myotis brandtii
GTCTCTCTCCATGGTGACTGGCTTCTAAGCCACCAGCTGTTCGTGTCCGTCTGGTGAGAACTTACCTCACTATTGTGTACCGAAGAACTTCTCGCGTATTTGTACTGAGTTTTGTTCAGCAGGAAATTTAAACCATTGTGCCGGACGGTGTCATGGACTGCACAACCTCTAGCCTTCCCGATTTCTACCAATTAAAGGCCAGGGGCGCCCCTAACCAAGGTGACAACCAACAATGCCCTCACAGTTCCGAAATGGCCCTAATGGCCAAGGTGAAATTTACATCTCACAACTACACTGTTGATGAATTTAAACAATGCTTGTGTCATATCCCTAAACAGGTGTTCAAATTACACCAAAATCTGAAATACTATATACATTTTAAAATCAGAACCACACACTCATGTTTTACTTACCTGATTCAAATGTTTCTTCGTCTATGGTTTT
>NW_005280701.1:0-444 GCF_000412655.1 Myotis brandtii
ATGTCAGTAGATTGTAAAGCTTTGAGATTCATGAGGGAAGGAGGAGGGATTGAGAGTGGGGCTGAGTCAGCTGTCTAAGAAACCTAATACTGATTAGGCAGGAGGATTACATTTTCTGCGACTTTTACCTGATTAAACAAACAAGAACCTATCCATATGAGGAAAAGAAGGTGAATTGAGTCAGGTAATGATACTTTGAAAGTTACATTTTATGTTAATAATATATGACTCTAGCAAAATACATCTAGGGTGGGCAAAAGTAAGTTTATAGTTGTTTCATATGGAGAGTAATATTATAAGTAGTAAGTAACCTACTCACAACTGTAAACCTCCTTTTGCCCAATCCTGTATGTGGATTTATCTATCATTAACATAATTTAATAATAATGTGATTTATAAATTCAGTGACAGAAATATCTTACTTACTAGGCAGTCGTGAGACAA
>NW_005280702.1:0-444 GCF_000412655.1 Myotis brandtii
AGTCTTTTGGGTTTTCTGTATGTAGAATCAAATAAATTTCCTTCCCAATTTGAATGCATTTTATTTTCTTACCTGATTTCTCTGGCTAGATCTTCCAATATTATGTTGAGTAACAGTGGTGACAGTGGGCATCCATGTATTGTTCCTGATCTTAGAGAAAAAGCTTTCAGTTTTTCTCTGTTGCATATGATGTTAGCTGAGGGACCATTACCTATGGCCTTTATTATGTTGAGGTAGTTTTTTCTATACCCATTTTATTGAGCATTTTTTGTCAAACATTAATATTGTATCTTGTCAAATACTTCTTCTGCATCTACTAAGATGAGTATATGATTTGTGACTTTATTTTAATTTAATTTATTTTTTCTTAGAGTTAACCTACAATATGATATTAGTTTTCATTGTACAACATAGTGATTAGACATTTATGTAACTTACCAAATG
>NW_005280703.1:0-444 GCF_000412655.1 Myotis brandtii
ACAAACATAAGAAGTGAAGTCTGTTATCATTCCCCACTTTACAGACGAGAAAACTGAGACTGAAGAGTGGCTGAATCACTTATCCAGGCTTACCCCAGTAATAAGGGGCAGTGCCAAGATGGGCACCATGGCAGTCTGGCTCCAGAGTCCTTGTGCTTCACTGCTGAGTTTAATGCCTCTTAGTCCAGTTTTGATTTTCTGAGCATCTAATCAGAATTCAGGAGCAAAACTGAATAGTAAGTAAGCGTTTTGGGTTCTGGAGTCTGAGTGCTAGCGCTTGAAATTAAGCTCCTATAAGCTTGTTTTCTCAACTATAAAATAGGTATAATAATATAACATTCTTTGGGGTTCCCGAAAGAGAAATGCAGGTAAAACAGTACTTGGCACGTAAATGCTCAACAGCCCGACCGGCGTGGCTCAGAGGTTGAGCATTGACCTATGAAC
>NW_005280704.1:0-444 GCF_000412655.1 Myotis brandtii
CCACCATGCACAAATTTTATGCACCAGGCCTCTAGTAAATTCAATAAGAAAGAAAAAAAACGCTCTTACTTTCCAGACTATTCACTTGAAGTGAACCTTCTAGAAATTATTCTGAATGTTCCCGGATACTTGAAATGTCATCCACCCCGTCATTCAAAATTCACCTCTCATATATATTTCAAGTTCTAATGATTCTTTGGAATTTACAATAACATTAAAATGGTATTTACATACAATACTGTTTCTGAAATATTAGTGCTTCCTAAGCTTACAACAGTTGACCAAAAATAAAAGATTCTGATTTCTTTAATGATTTTTATACAACACATAATTTTCCTAAGCCATCAGCTGGAAAAACTTCAGTTTGAGGTACTCCTTTGGGAAATAACATCCTTAGAGGCTCTAGGACAGTGATGGCGAATCTTTTGAGCTCGGTGTGTCAGC
>NW_005280705.1:0-444 GCF_000412655.1 Myotis brandtii
TCTTTTCCTATGAGTCAAAGTAGAGGGTCTGGTCAAGAATGGACTACACGAGTGAGGGGTGAGTCAGTGTTGCTTTTTCCCTTTGGTGGCTGGGAAATTAGCTTTAAAAAATTGGTGCCGAGGCTATTGGGTCACAATTTTCCTAGCTCTATTGCTTATGCGCCTGATAACCTTAAGAAATGAGGTAATATCTCCTCACTCCTCCACACTCCATCTCCACCCCTGGACAAAGAGCATGCTTGTTTACTGCTTGCTATACAATTAGTGGGTTCCCCAAGCTCAGTGTTCCTCAGCTGTGAAGCAATCCACTGCATGGGCAGGCAACCCACTGCATGTGTCATCTGTGTTGCCCCCATGACACTTGAGGACAAAAGGAAATATGCTGATGTTCATGATGTTTATTGTGTCATGTGTAATAAAGTCCTTTGTCTCTGACCCAAGAGT
>NW_005280706.1:0-444 GCF_000412655.1 Myotis brandtii
ATATTTTTGAGTTCCTCTGCTCCAAATAGAGGGACTACCCAGGGAGAAGGTTGTCTTCTATAGACTCCATCTTGTAGCCCTTTGCCTGGGCATAGGTAAGTCAGGAGCAGTTCTTAAATTACTTAGAGTTGGAATGGTTTTATTCTTGTTTGTTTCACCTTCATAGATACCAGACATCAAACATGAATGACTAGGTTGTCACTACCAATAAAGTGTCTCCAAAGTACATAGTTGCATTTGCCTAAACTCTGTAAAGAAGGCTAACATGAAATTCAAACAGTTTTGAAGGATTTTTCTTCCTATATTCCAGTATTTACTTGAAATCCGATGTATGTGAGGAAGATAACAGTTGGTCAGATTACTGAATAACCAGTTTACCCAGCCATTCATGATAAAGATGTATATACGAGCATTACTTCTACTTCCTGTAATTGCCAAACTACC
>NW_005280707.1:0-444 GCF_000412655.1 Myotis brandtii
AAACTGGCTAGGGCTGAAAACTATGTTTAATTTTATTTAGGTAGGCAATGCCCTTAACAGAGAACTTTTGAAGTATATCCATTCTGATGAACTTACAGGCTTGGGTTGTAACATTGGGAAAGTCATTACCTCCCTGGGCTTCTGCCAGCTTAACTGTAAGAGGTGCACAGCATTAACTTGACTGTATTCCTTACTTGATGAAATAAATATTGAATAGCAGCAGCGATTTCCTCCAGAATGGGAATTTGATATGAGAAAAACCAGCTAATGCATCATATTTATTTACTTTACTTTTGCTTGCCTTCTCTCAACCCTACTCAATCCCCACCACAAAACACCCATATACTAGTAGGAAGACTTTTCTCTCTTAACAAGAGACTGAAAAGTACTTAAAGACAGTAAGGTTGATAGGCCTAACCAATGGACACAGACAACAGGGGGGTG
>NW_005280708.1:0-444 GCF_000412655.1 Myotis brandtii
CATTTCTGCGTTTGCCACTCAGTCAGATTCAGGGCATATTTAGGGGGAAGAAGAGAGAACAGAGAAACAATTAAGAAACTGAATCCTCCACTAACTTCTTTCACTGTATCCCAGTGAACTGTGGACCTTCTGGCATGTCTGACATAAATCCAAACCTTGGGGAATGTCTATTTTGGTTGTTCTTTATGTTAGTAAAATATACTGTGATTGTAATTGTAAGCTGCATTTGGCAAACAATTTTAAGACTGAGCCTGAGAGAACTAGAAGAGAAGAACTGGGGAATAAAATCAAATTAGGAAGTCCCGGGCTGCACCTTAACATTCACAGAGATGGAATGTTTTCTTTGCAGTTGGAAAAACTGTTCTTGTCCTATGGTCCTGAGTTTGGATAGAAAGCGTTCTGCATTCAAAATTGAAGAACATCAGTTTTGTAATATGTTGCTAA
>NW_005280709.1:0-444 GCF_000412655.1 Myotis brandtii
CCCTGTGCACGAATTTCGTGCACTGGGCCACTAGTATTTTTAGAAACCCAATAACACATGGCAAATACTCCTGAACATCCGGGTGCCGTCTCACCTGGGACCAGTCCATGGCCACCCACTTGGGGCAGTCGAAGAGGTTGCAGGTCTGCATGACCTTGGGCCGGGGCGCGTACATGCACTTCCACTCCTCCACCTGCAGGATCTCGCCGTGCAGCGACTCCTCCACGCACACGAAGCTGCGCCGCTGGGTGCCGCCCCCGCAGGACACGGAGCACGCCGTCCACGGGTTATGTTCCCAGCTCGGAAGCAAACAAACGCAAGCACGTTACTTGGTTATTCGTGTGCTGGTCGCACGGGTGTGTCACGTCTGCAAACAGGGTTGCAGAGAGGATCACAGTTGTGGTTCTGCTCAAAGACCACGGGATGTGGGGGATTCAGACTTAA
>NW_005280710.1:0-444 GCF_000412655.1 Myotis brandtii
AATAATCTGGCCACTCAGTGTATATAAAAGAAGAATTAGTCTCTATGTTACTGCTCTGTTTATATATCTTAATCCCCAAAGAACCTTTTAATTTCTGTTCTATCACTAAGTAGTTCCATATTCATATATTATATTGCTACAAATTTTCCTCAATTCTAAGGCATCACAGGAATCATACGCTGTTCAAAAAGAATTAGCTTAAAAATGTTGCTTTAATATTTAAATGTAGTCATTCATTGAGCACCTACTATGTACTAGGTTCTTTTTTCTCCTACTTTTAAATAACTCTTAGTGTAATGGGGACATGCATTGGGCAATAAATGTTTATAATAAAATAAGATAAACAGTCTTTCAAAGTCTGGCAATCCAGAGGGAGGAGTGATATATGATTACACTGGAACTTGAGGAATGCTAGAATAGTGAATCAGAAAGAAGAACATGCTA
>NW_005280711.1:0-444 GCF_000412655.1 Myotis brandtii
TTTTTTTTTTTAAATAAATTTGCCTATTTAGGACACGATAGAAATGAAATGTTACAATATGTGGCCTTTTGTGACTGTCTTCTTTTACTTAACATAATGGTTTCAAGATTCATTTATCTTGTTGCATGTGTCAGATCTTCATTCCTTTTGATGGACAAAAATAGTCCATTTATGAGTATATACCACATTATGTTTATTCATTCATCATTTAATGGACATTTGAGTAGATTCCACTTTTTGGCTATTAAGGATAATGCTGGGATAAACATTTGTTTTGTTCCAAATGCTTTGTTGACTGAACAGTCTGGTTTCTCCCTGCCCCTGTACCATTTGCTTGCTGATTAATCTGAATATAATATTTTATATGGTAAAATCTTAGATAGTTGGTTTCAGTTTGGTTCCATTTTGCTGGATGTTTGAAAAAAATTTTTTTTAGATAGATTG
>NW_005280712.1:0-444 GCF_000412655.1 Myotis brandtii
ATCGCATTAAAAGTAGAACATAGATCTATATTATTTGTAACAATCTTAGCTTTCTAGTAGCAATTTATTCATTATTAAATCTCAATTATTTACCTGATCATATTTTTTAAAAAAATGAAGCAGAAACTTTACATATTGAAAGTAATTAGAGCACAAAACCAAAAGAACCTATCAATTAAGATGTACATAACTTCAGCAATGATTCCTTTATTAGCTTACTAAGGCAGTTGAACATAGTAATGATTTTAAAAATTGAGTCATATGTTACTAAAATAGAATATAACTAAGTTTTTTCTCTGTGCTGAAAGGGCAGGTGGCAGAGATTATAAGCTATTTTCAACTTTTTACATAACTATCCTGATAGAAATCTTTAACAAATTTCTGAATTCTTGAAATAGAGGTTTTAAGGTTCACACGAATGTTATCCATTATAAATGGAAACTT
>NW_005280713.1:0-444 GCF_000412655.1 Myotis brandtii
GTATGACTTTCCTTCTCTTTTTCTGCATATTTACCCAAATGCCCCTTAGGAGTGTTTACGGAATCAAACCCCCTTTTCTTATGATTGTACTGCTTGGTGGACAGAATTTCCATGGGTGGTAAGAAGGGACAGTGATGCTAACCCGGACATGAGAAGCAGATCCTCTCTTGACTAGAGTTTGTGTGACACAGCTTCTCTCACTAGCACATTTCCCTCTTCCTGTGCTATGAATCAGTGTTCTTAACTGTCCCATTGCTCACCTTACTCGACATCCTTTCTGGATACTCTCATGCACCCTAATTTTTCAGTTCCCAACACTATATCCTGACTCTCTCCAGTCCCCAACTCTAATTTTCATGAGTCTCAACTTCACTTAACTCCAAGCTGAACAACTCATAAGGGTGTATCACAGACACCTCAGGCTCAACATATCAAAAAAAAAAA
>NW_005280714.1:0-444 GCF_000412655.1 Myotis brandtii
TGTGTGCTGACCACCAGGGGGTGGTGCGGAATGAAGGCCGGCAGCTGGCAGCCTCTAGGGACCCTACCCTTGCACAAATTCCATGCATTGGGCCTCTAGTATATACTAAAAGGCTCACAGCATAACCTTGGTAGTAATAATTCTTCTGTGTTCTTGTCCATAGTTTCGGTAATGAACTTGTGTTTCTTTCATAATTAGAAAAAAATTATCTTGTATTTATAACGGAATAGAAAGGCCTCTCTCTGTGTTCCCTGGGGGTGGGGGGATGGGGATGCTGAGAAGTTGTGGAAGCTCAGAACAGCCCCAAGGGAGAGAGATCCAGTCTTCCTTGTAGCACAGCCCCCAGGACTGAGCTCCCGACCTTGCTCCTGGCCCAACAGGACTGAGACCAGCTGCCACTATGGAGCCCAGGGGAGGGAGCCACACAGACACAGGAGTCAGCTG
>NW_005280715.1:0-444 GCF_000412655.1 Myotis brandtii
ACAGCTGAGAAAAGTGGCCAGCCCGGAGCAAGCTGTCCGTGATGATGACAATTGTGATGGTTGTTAATGTCAATCGACCAGCTAGTGCTCAGGTGCAGCCCTTTTCGGGGTGGCCTTGTGCACATCCCTGTACCTATCTGGGCCTCAGTTTCCCCACACAGAAAAGAGGGCTGGTCACTGCCAAGGTGCCTCTCTTCCCCTGACTGTGACGCTCCTGTGGGCTGCCCATCAGAATCACCCTCCTAGATCCTGGAACCAAAATCTCGGGGCTGGGCCTGACCCTTCTGTTCTGATGGCAGCGAGGGCTGCGCAGGCCCTGCTGAGACCGTCAATGCTGGGTCACGTGGGGTAAACCAGGCTTTGTGACTCATGCGTCCCTACCTGGAGAACTGTAACCGTGGCATTTTCTGGGCCTTTCTCCTATGGCCTATGACAAATGGTCCC
>NW_005280716.1:0-444 GCF_000412655.1 Myotis brandtii
TATGTTTCCTATTGTCATTTTTTTTTCTTCAGTGGGGAATTTATAAAGGTTATCCTTTGTCTATCCTAAACATTGTATGTTGGGAGTGTGGTGCACAAATAATTTGTCTGTTTAATTCACAGGTCTTCATACTGAGAACTCAGAACTGGATCCAAGGAGACTCATTTGCACATGGACTTTATTTAGATAGTAAGATTTGGGACTTTGATGCTGTAATGCAATGAGATTTTTGAGGGCATTGGGAGGAAGTGACTATTTTGCATATGGGAGGAATGTGAATCATTGTGGTCCAGTGGGGCAAACTAAAATAGCCGGCCTCCAAATTTATCCCCAATATTCCTCATGTTCTGGTTGTCATGCCTTGTAGAATTTCTACCCACAATGAATATAGCTGGCCTGTGTAACCAATGGCTTGTGACTTCTAATGTAAGCAAGTAATTTTGT
>NW_005280717.1:0-444 GCF_000412655.1 Myotis brandtii
AAAAAAAGGGACTCGACTCCATTGTTCAGGTCAGGGTGACCAACTGTCCTGGTTTGTCTGGGACTGAGGGGTTTCCCAGGATGCGGGACTTTCTAAAGCTAGAACCAGGAAAGTCCTGGACAAACCTGCGTGAGTTGATCAGCCTAGTCCTAGTGCGATGACTCCTGCTGCAGGTGCTCAAATTTGACACAAAAAGCAGGACGCATAAAAGGTAAATTTGAGAAATTGAACTTCACCAAATTAAAAATTTTTGCTTTATGAAAGATTATGAGAAGAGGATGAGAAGATAAGCTACACAGAGAAAATATTTTTGAACCACACATCTGATAAAGTATTAGTATCTAGAATAAATAAAGAATTTGAAAATATGCTAAGCAAAATAAGTCAGACAAAAAGTTAAGAACCATATGATTTCATTCATACATGGGATATAAAACTGAAAGC
>NW_005280718.1:0-444 GCF_000412655.1 Myotis brandtii
ATGGCCAAATATCTATAAACTATATTTTCTAATATCTTTTTCAATGAAGTATAGTGGTGTGACTAAATGTAAATCTATAGGATAAAAGTGGAAGTGTTAGATATAACTTCCCATCCTTTCCTTAATTCTTTCTGCCTGGTAATGCCACTGTAGGGGCCACCACTAAAATCTTGTGTTGGGATAGCACAGCCACTCTTTCAGTCCTGGGTCACTTAGCTCTGGACTATTACATGAGACAGAAATAAACTACTTGTACCTAGTGTCTTTGTTGTAACAGTTTAGCCTATCATTAACTAATGTAAGTTTCATCTAGTTTTGGAAAGCCTTAGCATAAAATAATATTTGACATTCCAAGAAAGCAATAGGAAAGCAGTTGGAAGAATCTGAATATTCTGAATACCCATAACTACTTTAAGAACTAAAAGTTGTAATATTCCCAAAAAA
>NW_005280719.1:0-444 GCF_000412655.1 Myotis brandtii
TCAGACAGAAATTCCTGAAATTGTCTGTGGTTTAGTGCATTAGCTCTAATGAAGTTAACACAAGATACCACAATTTTCATAACAGAGTCCTACTTCAGTGATTTACTACACAGCGCTTGTTGGTGGATGAGGCAGTGTATGGCTATTGGATGAGAATGGTTATGTTTGTCCATCTCTTGGTTAATGCGAGCAATTACTCCTTTCTTAGACCCCACCATGCTAGGAGCACCATCAGTTGTCACACTGGCTAGTTTAGCCCAGTCCAGCTCCAAACCATTCACAGTTTGGCAAACCTTTTCATAGATATCCTCTCCTGTAGTTGTTCCTTTGATGCTTTGCAGTGCAGCAAGCATTTCTGTGACTTCGAAATAGTCATTCGTCCCACGAATAAAAATTAGAAGTTGTGCAGAATCACGAACATCATTGCTTTCGTCGAGTGCCAAG
>NW_005280720.1:0-444 GCF_000412655.1 Myotis brandtii
TTGCAGGAGGAGCTCCCCAATCTTCATGAACATCACCGCAGTGTCTGAGATGATGGATGGAAAATAAGTCTAAATACTATTACACTTTCTGTAACTTGGGGCCCAATGAACCTTGTTTCCATTCTGTCTATATTCTTGGTGCTCTACTGCATTTAATATTTAACTATTATTGTTATGTACATGGAAGTACTTCACAGAAGTATTTAATGTCTTAAATATATGTAAAGTCTGTCCACTTATGGACTGTTAGGTTCAGAAGGATCCTATTCGGGCCTGCAAACACCTTAGTTGTGTCCAGGTTCCTGTGCAAATACAGCAAGATGCCAGGATCTTACAAGGAAGCAGAAGGCTGAAGACTAATGGTCACCCTGCAACCCAGGTAAGGAAAGGGGATTCAACTGGTGCTTGAGCCATGACTCTGGGCCTTCATGGGAAACCTTCCCC
>NW_005280721.1:0-444 GCF_000412655.1 Myotis brandtii
TACAACGGAGTGGAGAACACTTACCCCGTCTCCTCATCAGAACCCACGGGTGGCCAAGAACATGGAAATACACCCGAAACATACTTAGAGTAGAGAACGTAGAAACATCACCTCAGCAATCTGTACCCACCCACACAGGTGTAAAATAGAATCTATCCATGCAGGAATTAATAGCAGGGAGGCTTTCAGTACAAGAAACATAAAGAAAATTCCTCAAGTGCAGGATCGAGATAGCAGATGGAGATTTGGATCTAAACAGAAATGAAGAATCGGAGGCAGGAAAGTAGGGAGAGATAGAAACTAGAGCTTGTATTGTTTTTAAACTGCTTGAAAAGATAATCTTTCAGAGAAAATAGTAACCATGATTGCAGAGTTAATGACAAAGAGCAGTGAAATGTGTGCGAGCAGCAGCATGGAGAATGGGGTAAAATTCCTGTACTCTGC
>NW_005280722.1:0-444 GCF_000412655.1 Myotis brandtii
GGGTCTCGGCCACACGCTGGGCTCCCCAGTCCTGAACACCAGTGCCAGAGAGAGGAGCCACAACACCAGGCTGTGAAAATTAACAAGGGTTCTGTCCGTCCGTCCGCGGGAGGCAGTCAGCTACCGGAAACCCAGGCATTCTTTTAAAGGGTCAGCACACAGACAAAATTAACTCAGTAAAAAACAAAACAAAAAAACTTCCACCAAACAAAAATCCCAGACCAGATGGCTTCACAGCTGAATTTTACCAAACATTCAGAGAAGAATTAATCCCTATCTTTATCAAAGTATTCCAAAAAATCCATGAGGAGGAGAGGCCCCTCAGGCTCATTTTATGAGGCCAGCATCACCGATTCCAAAACCAGACAAAGACATTACAAAACAATAACATTATAGACAAATATCCACAACAAAATCCTGGGATGCAAGGCTGGTTTAATATCC
>NW_005280723.1:0-444 GCF_000412655.1 Myotis brandtii
AGACTTAAAAGGTATATCTAGGAAAAAAGATATATAGTGGTAGCTTTAAAAGCTCTGACATATCACTGGGGAACTAGAGAAACACACATACAGGCAGGGTTATGGTATGACCCATGAAAGAAGTGAGAGTGTTCAGATCTCTCATCTCTGGCTGACCTTAAGATCTGGGCAAGCAGAAAGGGAAAGCTAAGGCAGAGTTGTAAACTGCTTGTTGCAGGAATTCCAAAATATGTACATGGAGCCCTTCATCCAAGGTTGTAGAATTTATTGATTCAAAATGTAAGGACTATCTGACCAGTCATTAGCTGACCATGAAATTAACTGAGCAGAGACTTCTTTAGCCACAAAAGAAATATAACTTAATTGGATAAGTCCAGGAGGTCACTAACAAAAAGATAAAATATAATAAAATAAATACTACTAACAATAAATCCTGAGAAGGGG
>NW_005280724.1:0-444 GCF_000412655.1 Myotis brandtii
GCACAAATTTCGTGCACTGGGCCTCTAGTATATAACAGTATCGAAAACAATAAAATAATTAAGAACAAATGTAACCAAGGAAGTGTAAGATCTGTACAATGAAAGCTATTAAGATTTTTACTAAAGAAATTGAAGAAGACACATAAATGGAAAGGTATTCTATGTTCATGGATCAGAAGAATTAATATTGTTAGAACATCCATACTACCCAAAGCCATCTATCGATTCAACACAAATCCCTATCAAAATTTCAATGACATTTTTCATAGAATAGCCAAAGCAATCTTAAGAAAGAAGAACAAAGTTGGGGGCTTCACACTTCCTGATTTCAAACTATATTACGAAGCTATAGTAATCAAAATAGTACACTATGGTCATAAAATAGGCACATAGATCTATAGAACAGAATTGATAGCCCAGAAGTAAAACCCTTGCATACTTGGA
>NW_005280725.1:0-444 GCF_000412655.1 Myotis brandtii
GGCAACCACCATTCTACTTTCTGTCTCTATGAATTTGCCTGTTCTAGGTACTGCGTATAAGTGGAATCATAGCACCAGCTAACAGAACTTAAGGGCCATTCTACAGTATAAAAGTCTGCTCTAAAATTATTCTTGTTTTGATAGAAAGGGATAATAAAGAGCCAGAGAATTCTGGGAGACTGCAAGTAGAAATGGGGTGGTATAGACGGCAGTATTGAAGAGGATGATGGTCCCTGGAGAAGCCAGATGCTGGAGACACCAAAGACAGACCTTGTCTTGTGTCTGTACTTGTACTCAGTTTCATGAGAAAATAACCTTTATTGCTTTGCATCAGTCCCCATCGAAATCCAGAGACACTCTGGGATCCCCTGATTATTTATTCATTCCGCCACACTGAGTGACTGTTATATGTCCAGTGAGAAGCAAAAGGGATACAAAGATGAA
>NW_005280726.1:0-444 GCF_000412655.1 Myotis brandtii
GGGCAATGAATGGTAGTGATATTCCAAGGAACTAGTTGAGGGCAATAGAGGGAAAAAAACAACACTAAAATAAACATAAATCCTAGAATCACAGTGAAAGAACTATTAGGAAAAAATCTTGGAATGCAAATGGTTAAGGCGATAATGTCAGGGTTTGGGGAGAAAATGCATTTTAAAGTTCTCTGCTTTTGTTATTTAAAAGTATTAGATTGCCACATGACTATGAACACTGCTCAACAACAACAAAAATATTGATTCCTCACCCCCAATACAGACTATCAAACCAAACGACATTGCCACGGTCCGGAAACTTGCAAAGCCCCCGCATCTTATTATGAGAATTATGGACTGCGTTCTGTTACTCTTTCAAAAGAAAATTGATCCTGTTACTATGGATCCAGAAAAACCTTGCTGCAAGCCGTCATGGGGAGAGTCGCTGAAAGT
>NW_005280727.1:0-444 GCF_000412655.1 Myotis brandtii
GACATATAGTTGGCTGTGTCACCTTAGGTTGATATTTTCTTTCTAAGAGGGCATTGAAAAGGGGATCTTTCCTATATTTTATTCCCAGTTTCTGCTTTTAACTTTGCAAACAAGACATACTGGAGACTTTATCTCTTCACATATATTTATTTCATGTATGAAAGCGTACAGACCTGTACAGTTCTTTCTTAACACTTTTGCTTTGTTAGTAACTTTCTCCAAGTAAGTTCTGACTCTTTTTTGCTTCTTACCTTCCCCTCTTCCTCATCCCCTTTCAAAGCCCCACATGTACAGCCCACATATCTTAAGTGTGGAGATGTTTTCTTATGACTTATTATATGTTTAAAGCCTGTTGTTCAACTTTCCACAATTTGGAGCATGATTAGAGAGCTGTATCTATTGACTAACAATCCAACAGCAGAACATTCTGAGGGTCTGACTCAG
>NW_005280728.1:0-444 GCF_000412655.1 Myotis brandtii
TAGGTCTCCCTCTCTGTTGCCATATAACAAAGAGGAATTATATAAGGCTTTGTGGGGCTTTTCTCTTTTTTATTTCCTGCTGCTGAATAAGCCCAGGTACTTTTATTTTCATTAAAGCTGATACCTTCAGCAAAGATGGTATAGAAAGGTTCTCTGAGCTCCGTGATGTAAGATTATTATAATTTTGCCTGACCCAGGCTCTCAGAGAAGGCTGAGCTGACGCAGCGATCCGGGTGAAGACTGGAGAACAGGCTGGGTCTCAGAGGCAGGCATGGGGCATGTTTGTATTCTGGCCTGCCCTTTAAAAAAAGATAAAAAAGACAACCTTCCTTGCAAACTATATGCAGTGTAATTATTTGGCAAGCTTGTCCTGCACAGAGCAGACAGTTAATTCCATTTCAAATTAATCTTATTTCTCTAGCAGAGTGTGACCTGGAAAAAAAA
>NW_005280729.1:0-444 GCF_000412655.1 Myotis brandtii
TCTATCCACTGAGCCAAACCGGTTAGGGCACCAATTTATCTTTTTATTAATTTCTTGGTCTGTTATCTTTTCTGCTGGTCAAGGAAACAAAGTTTCTCCCTTAAGTCTTAATTTCTTAACATAATTTCCATAAAGGTGAGTACCAGAATGATTACCTGATATATGCCCATCACTCAGCTTAAGCAATATATGAAAGTTTATCTTGGGACTCTGTAATGCAAAGTACTAAACTAAGTGTTCATTATTAAACCACAGAAGTGTTTATTAAAAGGATATGGTGATATAACAAGCAGAAGCATCAAATGAGTGTTTATAAAAAAGTTGATCGCATGCATGGCATTTCATTTCTCAGATTGTTCTTAGTTATTCTATACACAGCTACCACCAGCCCTCTGCACTCTCCTGTCTGGAGGAGTGTAGAGTTTTAGATATGTGTGGGTTCAA
>NW_005280730.1:0-444 GCF_000412655.1 Myotis brandtii
CCCCCCCCCCAGACATGCTCATAGGGGATTCTGTCTAGGGGGGGCTCCAGGTTCTGAGCTCAGAACCAGACAGGCATGGTTAAGAGGTGTGAGCCTCATCTGAGCCCCCAGCTGTGTGGGCCCAGGGCAGTTCCACAACCGCTCTGAGCCTGTTTCCTCTGCTACAAACACACAGGAACACTTGTTTTGCACCATGTCTGGAATGAGACCAGTCAAGTTCCAGCTCGATCACTTCCGAGCTTAGTATATGCCAGGCACTGTAATATAAGCATGTTATATACAACCAGCCGTCCAATCTTAACCACAGCCCTCTAAGCAAGCACTAGTGTTATGTCCATTTTGCCGATGAGGAAAATCTTTGCAAGATTAAGACTTTCCCCCAAATTGCACACTGGTAAAGGGCAGAGCAGAAACTCAAACCCCGGTCCTTTTGCTCTAAAGTTG
>NW_005280731.1:0-444 GCF_000412655.1 Myotis brandtii
CCCACTATAATATTCAGTATCTTTAATAAATACTATAAAAATGCATGGTCAACAAGCAATGTGTCTTTATATTGGGATTAAAAAAACTTAGTTCATAGATGTTAAGAACTAAAGCATGATGTGTGAATCAGACACATCTTAATTATAAAATATAGATGGTAAAAAAGCAACTTGCTGAATTTTCAGAGTCTTTTTAAAAACGGAATAAATGTTATACACCTATACATATAACAGAGATGAATGCACAGAGTAGAAATAAGAATTGTCTAAAAATAATATTTCATAATCTTCTCTTAAAATAAGACCAGCAGGTCTTCAGGCCAATCAACTGTGATATACTGGAATGAAGAGTGATGCATTGTACAACTTCCAACTGTTCTACATATATA
Organism: Myotis brandtii; assembly: GCF_000412655.1. Taxonomy (NCBI): domain Eukaryota; kingdom Metazoa; phylum Chordata; class Mammalia; order Chiroptera; family Vespertilionidae; genus Myotis; species Myotis brandtii. The sequence goes on from NW_005280731.1 coordinate 390, forward strand.
ACAGAAAGGTCACACTGATACATTAAGTGCTGAAGGTAAGAGAACCATTCTACTA
>NW_005280732.1:0-444 GCF_000412655.1 Myotis brandtii
AAACTTGTGAAATGCAAAGAAACCAAATTGTATTAGCAATATTTAAAGGCAAATAAATATCTGGGGTAAATGCTTGTAATAGATAATGAAGGAAAAATAGATCCTTTTATACGGAAAAAAATGGAAAAGTTCTGAAACAAATTTTTAAAAATTAAAGGCAAAGGCCTTAAAAATAAAAGGACATTCAAAAAAAGAAAAAATACGATCAGCCAATATGCATACAAAAGTGATCAACCTCATGTGTCAAACAAATACAAATCAAAGCCACACTATAACACTATATTATTTATCTATTACTGTTTCATGGACTGCTAGGTGTAAGCATAAGTTGATTCACATTTTCTAGAAGAAAACTTGCCAATATTATTAGTTATTATTTTTAATCCTCACCTGAAGATATGTTTTCATAGATTTCTCTTTTTTTTTAAGAGAGAGAGAAGGGAG
>NW_005280733.1:0-444 GCF_000412655.1 Myotis brandtii
CATAAAACCCTGTTTTTCATCTACAATTTAATGCTTATAATAATCCTTTGATACCTATTATTGAGATGCCTATTATTGAGATACCTATTATTTTTTACCATTCTACAGTTGAGAACAAGTGACATTTAAAAAAGGTTAAATAACTAATAAAATGTTTGCCTTCCATTAATTTATTACATTTATACTAACCACATGACACTCTGGTCTCAGATATCTGTCTTTCCCCAAGTCAGAGCTCATATATTCTGCTTTGCTCTTCAAGGCATTTGTCCACTGGGCTTGTCTCTCTTTTCATTTTTATCTCCTACATCTCACTTCAAACTTTCCTAATTTAATCTCCTCTTTCTCTTATAAGCAAGATAAGCTTAGTCCTTCCTCAAAATCTTCTATCACCATATATTCTTTCTTATCTATAACTAGAGGCCTGGTGCATGAAATTTGTGC
>NW_005280734.1:0-444 GCF_000412655.1 Myotis brandtii
GGCCTACTCTTGCACGAATTTTGTGCATCAAGCCTCTGGTTTAATAATAAAAGGGCAGTAAGAAGACATGAGACAAAAGGACAAATAGTAAAAGGGCAATTATAAATCCAACCCTTGTAATAAGTGCATTAAATGTAAATGCCATAAACATCCTATTCAAAAGGGATTATTACATGGAATAAAAATGGAAAGTCCCAAATAGATGCTGTCTAAAAGACATGCACCTTATATTTAAAAACATAAATAGGTTGGTGAAAAAGATATATCATGAAAAGTAACTGTTAGAGAGCTGGAGTGGCTAGACTAACATCACCATTCCAAGATCTATACATCAGAAGTGCATGCATGTATTTACCAGGATACGAATATGAAATGTTTACAGCAGCTTCATTGAAAAAATTAAAGAAACAATAAAAAGGGAAGGAAGGAAGGCAGACAGATAGA
>NW_005280735.1:0-444 GCF_000412655.1 Myotis brandtii
AATGAGTGTCCCACTTCAGTATTTGTATTTGCTTTGTAAAGAGTGCATTGTGCTCATTGATTTGGGGGCATGGAACAGGGCTTTATAAGATAACGTGACTTAATATTTTTCAAAACATTTAGTCGGCATTGTGATTTACATGTATATTTCCAGAAGCGTATGCCATAACATATACCATAATGGCTAAGACACTTCTGCATAGTCATCTTTATCAGTTTCACCACCACCTGTTGGTTGATGTCTCTGAAACTTTGGGGGGAACATGACCAGCTTCACCTAGGTTCCCTTTCTGTCCATTCTTTTATCCACCCATCTGAGCTACTTTGCATATCAGTGTTATCCATGAACTGCCAGGGCAGGGTTTATTTTAACCTCTTACTCTGATTCACAAAGGAGGAAACGTATTAAACAAAAACTTAGATGAACACTCGCTCCCTGATCTGC
>NW_005280736.1:0-444 GCF_000412655.1 Myotis brandtii
TTTTTTTCCTCTTCTAAACAAACTCTCTTCCCATCTGAGTCAACGGTAACCATCCCAGTCCCAGACACTAGATGCAGGCCCCCAGTCCCAGACACCCAGGCGCAGGCCCCAGTTCCTCTCTCTCCACCAGTCACATGTCCTGTGGAGTCTCCATCCATTCTCTCAGCCTCCCCTGCAATGCATCCTGCACACCACTGCTCACTGGGCCTTTCCCGGGAGCTGGGACTAACTCAGTGTGGGCTCTGTGCTCAAGGGCATGGCCCCGGGTGTACATCTCAGGTCAAGGCCAGAATGAACCAGGTCAGTCTAACCCAGCAATGAGTCCAAATTGCGGTCAAGGATGGAAGCAAGAGGTCAGAACTGGAAATGAATGACTGCTCGCCAAATGTAAGTGTTAAGGCAAGGTCAGAAATTGGCAAGTGACAGGGGAGGCCAGAATTGGAT
>NW_005280737.1:0-444 GCF_000412655.1 Myotis brandtii
CGCAAGGTGGAAGGTCAAGCCACCTGCAGGGAGTGATGTTAGGTGACCTAGGATGTGAAGGGAGTGGAGGTAACTTGAGGGTTACTGTGGGAACAGCTGACGAGGGAAACTGTAACTGATGAGCTACGTTGCGGACCCAGCTGAGACTGGTGATGAGGAATTCATGGTGACACCCGCTGCCTGGCTGTGCCGGTCTCTCTAATAACCACTCCCCGAGGGGCGGCAGGTGCAGTGAAGGCCAGTGTGTGGATTAGTCCATGGAGGTGGTTTCCTGGGAGAGCGGGACCAAAGGGGCAGGTGGCTAAGGAGTCGAGGACTCTGTCACGGAGTCTGAAATGACGGGTCGAAGAATCATCACCAGAAGGGAGATAAAGGCAGGAGGGGGAGGTAAGAGAGGAAGGGGCAGCTTTATATTTATTTTTTGTTAATCCTCACCCGAGGATA
>NW_005280738.1:0-444 GCF_000412655.1 Myotis brandtii
CCGTGCGGGAGGTCTGAGTTCTATAAGCTCACTCCCTGTTCTCCACAGATGCTCTACCCGGGGCCATGGAATTAGGAGAATTTGACCAGCTTAAGAACAACTGTTTGTGCAAAGGACATTCTACATGAAAAATTGTGTGGCTCCTCATCGCTTTTGAAGGTCCCACGTATGACATTAAGAAAAGAAAGAATCACTGTCAATCGTGACTTCTACTTGCACTTCTTCCACACACACTTGCTTACCAAACCACCCACAGAGACGAGGCAGCAACGCATCACATTCTAGAAACAGATTTAAAAGCCGCCTGTGCAGTGGGGACCCAGATCTTGGGTTTAAAACCTGAAATCCTTGCACAGACACCATACTGTGTGTTAAATAGGCAGTTGGGCTGTTTGGGTTTCTTCTTCTCCAGGGTCTGTGGGTCACGAGGCCAAGGTAGGACCC
>NW_005280739.1:0-444 GCF_000412655.1 Myotis brandtii
TTACATGGCAAAAGGGACTCTGAAGATGTGATTAAATTAAGGATCCTGAATGGGGAGATTATCCTTGATTATCTGGATGGGCCCAATGTAATCAAAAGAGTCCTTATAAGTGATAAATGGAGTCAGTGGTGTCAGAATCATAGAGACATGCTGGCTTTGAAGATGGAGGGAGGGGTCACAAGCCAAGGCATGCAGGTGACCTCTGGAATCTGCAAAAGACAAGGACATGAATTCTCTTCTAGAGCCTCTAGAAAAATTGTAGCCCTCCTGGTATCTTGATTTTAGATCAGTGAGACCCATTTCAGACTCCTGACCTTCAAAACTGTAAGATAATAAATTTGTGTTATTTTAAGCCAAGTTTGTGGTGATCTGTTACAGCAGCCAAAGGAAAATTAATACAGTCAAGTTCCGGGCCATATCCTTTACATGCATTATCTCAATCCT
>NW_005280740.1:0-444 GCF_000412655.1 Myotis brandtii
GCAGTGGGGTCTTCATCCTTAAGACCCACCTGGAGATGCAGGTCATCAGCGGTTAAGATGTGGGACTCAGTGAGCTCAATGCAGGACCTCTGCCTCTCCCAGAGGCAGCCCAGTGGGGCTCACCTAAGACAGAGGAAGGTTGGGCATTTGTGGGAAGATGTCAAAAGTAGGACAGAATAGTGACAAGCGTGTGGGGACAGAGAGATGTAAGTTTGACTCATGCTTCTCCCAGATGACCTTGGCCATGAATGGGGATAGCAAATGCCTATGTCATAGAATGATGTTGAGATTAAATGGGATTCTGTATCGTTAAGGTAATTAAACAAAGAGGCCATTACACTGAGGTGGCTCTAATACTTTGTATGGTAGCAAACCAAAACCTAAGCCAGAATCAATATACTAGAATCCAAGAAAACGAAACTTAAGAACAGTCAATCACAAATT
>NW_005280741.1:0-444 GCF_000412655.1 Myotis brandtii
CAGAAACCCTTTCCTGACTTCTGTTCCCATAAGCACTGTGCTCACCTCTATCTAAGCATGTACTGGATTGTGTTGTTTACTTACTTGCCTGTCTCTTACACAATCTGTTAACTCCTTGGGAATCTGTACATGTGTAATATATCTGTAGATTCCCACTGCTTGGTCCATTGTAAATATTCAGTAAATTTGAAAGGTAGGAAATAAAGAAGGAAGGGAGAAGGTGAGAAAAAGAAGGAGGGATGAAAGAAGGAAGAAAGGGTAGAAGGGAGTGAGTGCAGGATGGACAAAAATAGGAAGGTCCACAAAAATTCAGTGGAGCTTAGAAAATTGTTTACATCTAAAAAATGTTTTTGAAGTAGTATAAATAAGAGTGGTACTTATTCTCTTTTTAAAAATATTTTTATGTTTTGTTTTATTTATTGATGAGAGAGAGAGAGAGAGAGA
>NW_005280742.1:0-444 GCF_000412655.1 Myotis brandtii
GCTGGCTGGCGGGTGTGGGGCAGAACCCTGAGTCACTCTCAGGCTTTTTCCAGGAGCCGCCCTTGCCCCCAGGTCATGCTGCCAAGACCAAGGCCCCTCCTGATCCGGGTGCCAGGCCCTGGGATGGCTGCATCCCCACTCCCTGCCCAGCCCTGCCTCCCAGGCTGTCCTGGCCATGATGCCCCTTTGACATCCAAGTGTTGACAGTCCTGGCCAGGTGGAGATCAATTTTAAGATACAGAGGACAGTGGCATAAAATAAATAAGTAAAATGGAATTGAACATATTCATTTACACACGAATGCTCCATAATTGTATTGTTGAGTCTGTTTGTAATTTTGATACCAATTTTCTGTTCAGGTCCAAGTTTGTTGTCTCCCAAAATCGAAGGAGTTCATGGACAAAGACATGAGTGAAAGCAAAGTTTTATTACAGAAAAGCCCCC
>NW_005280743.1:0-444 GCF_000412655.1 Myotis brandtii
AAGAAAATTCAAATCAAAACCATAATGAAATATCACTTCATACCTATTAGGATAGCTATAACAAAAAGCTAGATGATAGCAAGTACACTGAAGGCGAATGTAAAATTGTGCAGCAACTTCAGAAAAGTCTAGCAATTCCTCAAATGGTTAAGCATTGAGTTAACATATGACTCAGCATTTCCACTTCTGAGTACCTAACCCAAGAGAAATTAAAACATATGTCCACATCAGAAATGTGTACACAAATGTTCGTAGAAGCGTGATTCATAATAGCCAAAATGTCCATCAACTGATAAATGGATGTGGTATGTTCCTACAATGGAATATTATTCAACCATAAAAAGGAACGAAGTCCTGATACATGCTACAACATTGATGGCCCTGTTATATGATTCCATTATGTGAAATATCCAGAATAGGCAAACCTATAGAGATGGAAAGTAG
>NW_005280744.1:0-444 GCF_000412655.1 Myotis brandtii
GGTGGGGTGGGGTGGGACGGGATAGGGAACCAAGACCCAGTGGCAAAGAGGCCCCTCTGTGCAGAGCTAGCTCCCATCTCAGAATGCACCCTCACAGCTCATGTTCCTGGTCAACCTGGGTGCTACCAGGCAGCCCCTTCCCCAATTGCTCAGCAAGTGCCAGGACCAGGAGAGGGAGCAGACAACTCTCAGGAGGTTGGCAGTGGTCCCAAGCAATCTGTTCCCAACTTCCTTCTGCGTGGGCAGGGGCGGCACGTCCCCAGCCAGCCCCGCGCCTCTCACCAGCCATCAACGCGCCCTCACTCTCTCCTTGTGTGTGTTGTCAAATCTTCCTAATATAGCAGCCTGGAGTCTGTCAACAGTTCTGTTCCATGCCTACTTCCCCTCCCCAGAGGGTGCCAAGTCTGCTGTCCCCTCCCTCCATGGGCGTATCTCCTGTCAGGC
>NW_005280745.1:0-444 GCF_000412655.1 Myotis brandtii
CACCCCACCTGGCGGTGTCCTCATGTGCTGGACCTGGATTCTGCCATCTAGGACCACCGGTTGGATCTGTTTTATGAGGGGAGTCCTTCCAGCAGGAGAAGTTTCAGCTTGGAGTCTGTAGCACCAAAGAGAACTGAGTGAGCACATCAGTAGAAGAATAAAGGAGTTTTGAGTTGATCCAGTGCTGGAAATAGCGAGACCATGAAGAATGACCATATACAGAGTGACCCAGAGCCTGTCAGATAAGCACATGGCTGCTGGGAGACTACTCTTAGTTCATTTCTTTTTATCTCTGGTCTCTGGTTAGCTTTCTAGCTAGAGTACAGCACCAATAAACAGAGGTCTCAGATGTAATGCCTCCTCAGATGCACCTACCATTGCTAATCACTTCCCTGGCCAAGGGCTGTAGTTCTTACTATTCCCAGACAGATTTCTCCCTCTCTC
>NW_005280746.1:0-444 GCF_000412655.1 Myotis brandtii
TTTACTATCTGTAAGTAATATGATATAGTGAACGTTACTGGATTAGAAATCTTTAAATTCTAATTCAGGTTATGATCTTGCATAAATATGTGATCTTGGGGGGTATGTTTTCTTGTACACATTTTGTGCATAAAATGTAGTAGCTGGATTAGAGTTCAGATCCAAGATATCTATAATAAAACTATGACCCTCACAGTGGCTTGCTGAGACCCTACAAGTCGATCCGATCTTGTTCCTGCTTTACCCTTTTCAGAACCTCTGTGACTGTTGATGTCTAGTCGTTTTATTGTACCATTCTGTATGACATTTCTACTCGCAGGGACCAGGCCCCACAACCCCCACCATATCACTGAGACCAGGTAAGAGTCTATTGTATTTTGTTCATTAGATGCAACATATGGTATGAGTGAAATCAAATGGTATTTGTCTTTCTCTGACACTGCA
>NW_005280747.1:0-444 GCF_000412655.1 Myotis brandtii
GACCTTCCTCTTCTACCTGAATGCTTTTTATTTATTTTTTCCTTTCTTCTACCTGAATGCTAAGTCTTGGCTGGCATTCTCCAGGGCTCTGTCCTGAGCCCTCTTCCTTTCACTTTTCACCATAAGTGATGTCTTTCATTCTCAGTGCTGTAAATGCCATGTATATGCCCCAGATTCACATCTCCAGCCCATGCGCTTGTCCTCTGAGCTCCAGATTCCTATATCCTTCTGTAGAGATGGCAACTCGACATTGCATCATAAACCACAGAACTTTATTCCCTTACCCCAAACCATGTCAGTGCACAGCACTACCAACTCAGGAACCTCTTGATTCCTCCTTCTCCATCCCTCACTTTCTACCCATCAGCAAATCTTTTAGTTTTCCCCAACCTTCCTCAAATACTTCCACTTCTTTTTTTTAATATATATTTTTATTGATTTCAG
>NW_005280748.1:0-444 GCF_000412655.1 Myotis brandtii
TCTTCCCTTACATACTTTTCAAATATAATTCTGTATTATCAAAATAAAAATCTAATACAGACATTTAAAGTAAAAGGGTTAGTATTTTATCTGCAATGCAATGGCTTTGAAGAGCATACCATAGTCACACTGGTGATTAGAAACGATAGCTCCAGTCTCCTCTGATCCTCCTCATCCAATTTATTTCTGCTTTTTTGCCTTCCATGCCCTACAGCATCAAGTAAATCCTGGGTCAGACAGATAAGCAGCTCCAACTGCTAAGCATTTTTCAGTCTTCCTTGCAAACGTCAGTCTTCAATTGATTCATGCAAAAGTGGGAGATTGTGGTAGTAATTATATTTGTTTATATTTGTTTCAAAGCTGAAAATTAAGAATGTCTAAACAATGCTTGGGTATTAATATATAAAATGGCTCAGGGGTTGAGCATTGACCTATAAACCAGGA
>NW_005280749.1:0-444 GCF_000412655.1 Myotis brandtii
TCACCATAACCCTATTGACTAGGTTACATCATTTAACCCCACTTATCAGATAAGGATACTGAAGCACAGAGAGCTTAAGAAACTTGCTCAAAGCCACAAGCTAGCAAGTGGCAGAGCCAGGATTCCAACACAGCATTGAGAGTCTGTGCGGGTGCAATAAAATGCAGTCACTGCCTGAACAAGCTGAGAGTCTAGTGGGGAGAAATAGAGTTCATGCAGACATGCTTACAACACAGGTGCATCTGCAGGACATCAACAGGACACTAATGTTGAGGGAGAGAAAAGACATCGTTGCTAGGGTTGAAAAGGCTTCTGAGAAGAGTGGTGTTGGAATGGGGCTGAAAAAGTGAGTGCACAGGACTCTACCTGATGGAGAGAGTGAAGACGGTCTAGAGCCGTGGTTGGCCAACCGTGGCTCGCGAGCCACATGTGGCTCTTTGGCCC
>NW_005280750.1:0-444 GCF_000412655.1 Myotis brandtii
AAAAAAAAATCATTTATGATATAGCCTTAAACTCCTAAAATTATTTTCTTAGGCATAATCCAAATCATCGCTTCCCTTTAATGTAAATATTTCTTTACTTTATGGAAGAAAATACAGTCAGGTTGACTTTTCCCCCTGGGGATGGGGTAAGAATTGTATTCTCCAAATATTTCGGTTTATGTCTAGGTTTGAAGGGACTAAAACAAACCTTCCATAGCCATTTTCTACCTCTTCTTACCAAGAAGAATGAGCACCATGTGCTGCTTCAAATGAAGGGACAGGAAAGCGTGGACTTTGAGTAACTTTTCCAAGTAAATTATTCATTCAAGCCCAACCCAAACCACACCACACCAAAGCCACAAAAACAAAGAAACCAGAAACAGCTTGGTACTATCCAAAGGCTAATCTTGGAAGGACAGTTATAGATTCTAGAAGATAGTTGTT
>NW_005280751.1:0-444 GCF_000412655.1 Myotis brandtii
TGGAGGCCTTCACGGGGGACTTGCCTGCCCTTCACTGTAGTAATGATAGCAGTCACAACCTAGTGAGATGCGGTCAGCCCTCCTAACATACACTGTTGGACAAACTAATCCTGCAAGGAAGGAATCATGTCCTCATTTTACAGCCCGTCTCATGGCTAAGGAGGTAGAGGAGAAGCAAGGCCACAAGTCTGCACGACAGAGTGGTGTTGGAACTCAGCTCCTATCTTCCTCCAAGCGTATCTGTACAGTAGACCACACCAACACCCAGTCTGAAGCGACGTTAAACACCTTTCTGCCTCAAACTTAGTCCTTCATCTCTATTTTCTGTTCCAGAGACTGAATCGCCACTCACTTGGTCATCTAAGAAGGAAATTGGGGGGCTTTTCCTTGGGACTCCTTTTTTCATCTCCTGCTCCCAATCAATCCCCAAAGTTTCTTCATTTA
>NW_005280752.1:0-444 GCF_000412655.1 Myotis brandtii
CCTAGACAATCCATTGTACCCCAGGCTAGACTGACAGGCAAGCATCTTCCCTACATCACCCTGACTTCTCTGCGCATGCCCCCATCTCCCCTTTGTTTGATCCCTCCCCCAGTGATCTGCAGGGAATGAACTGTGGTTCCACGGGGAGCATGAAGCTGTAGCTTCTTGTTGAAGCTGCCCAGATGACCATGCTTAAAACGTCTGGCCTCCCCTTTGCTCTTTCCCTATTATTAATATTAACTAGCTAATTATGACAATAACAAAAGCAATGTGTATAATATCAAAGAATCATGAATCATGCGAGGCAAGGAAGGGAATGTCCAGATTTTAATTAAACTGTGCAAGTCTGGGTCAATGCCCATTCTATCTCAGGTTCTTATGCCACCCATTTCTCATAAGCAGCCATGGACCAGAGCCTGCTAAGTCTATTGTTGGCTCAGATGG
>NW_005280753.1:0-444 GCF_000412655.1 Myotis brandtii
CGATTTGCATATTAGGCTTTTATTATATAGGATACACTGAAAGGGAAGAAAAGGCTCAGGACAGCTGGACGCTTTGGCCCAGGTTTGTATGAGTTTTTTCCTGGGAAGGGTGTCTACCAGCAGCCTTGTACTACAGCCTGAGAAATGATGATGTCACCCTTTTCCTATCTCATTTAGATGCCAGGTGGTTCAAAGGGACCTAGACCTCAGATGACCCCTTACATTGGAGGACTTCATCGACATCTCCCACACCAGGAGTTGTAGAGAACAGAATTTCCATGAAACGGTAGGAAATTGGAGGCATCTCAGAAACGCCACGCTCAGGGTCTCTCTGGGTGAGTTGCCCGCAGTTAGCGAGGCATCGCCCGTGACCAACTGTGGATGAATTGGGCAAGCGCTCCTTGCTGCCAAGACCTTTCCTTCAACTGGAATTTCAAGCGGCTG
>NW_005280754.1:0-444 GCF_000412655.1 Myotis brandtii
CCACCAGATTATCCCATGAACATTTCTGAAAATGAGAGCACAGGGCCCTCGCCGGAGGAATCTAGTTAACCTGGTAAAGGCCTGAGGCCGAGCCAGCCAGCACTCCTTCTAAGTTCTCGAGTCTGGGAAACAACACCGAGCCAAGATCCAGAAGAGAAACGGAAGGAAAGAACATGATCCTGATGAGAACGAAGGTGTGCAAGTGACAACGTGGCTGAACTGCGGACTTGAGTCTCCGGGGAACAATGTTAAGCCTGTCAGTGTTAATGAAGTGACCAGGGATGGGGAGCCTTTTCTCTGCCAAGGGCCATTGGATATTTATCACATCATTCCTAGGCCATACAGAATGATCAACCTAAAGATTAGCCTGCTCTATTGGGTCGAACATTTAATGACCTCACTCCTGCTGCCTTGGCAGGGCCAGACCAAATGATTTCACGGGCC
>NW_005280755.1:0-444 GCF_000412655.1 Myotis brandtii
TTTTGAATTTTAAACTGAAATAAATGAATGACTTATTTTTTTCAATTTCTAAACAACAACAATAAACCAAATGCTTAAGATGTTTAATTCACAGAAAAATACCTATAACTGGACTAACAAGAGCAGGTAATAATTGTATAGCGACATGCATTCATATTAACTTTTACATTTTCCAAAATTATTTTAAGTCCTTTATTCACTATTCCTTCAGACTCTACACAAGATTGAAATATTTTACATTAGGTTTCCTAAATATAGCTGAGTCACAAATAAATGTAAGATCTGACCTATTCATTTACTTAATTAAACATTATTGAACATATTATCTACACTATCTTTCCTCCATTGGGAATTTAGTTGATTCCAGCAAAATTTGTATTTGTCAAGCAGATCAAGGTGAGGTGCTGGTTGCTGTCTTCGGGGTGAGCCTCTGGTGGTTACTGA
>NW_005280756.1:0-444 GCF_000412655.1 Myotis brandtii
ACGAATTTCGTGCATTGGGCCTCTAGTTAAAATATAAGCTCCATGAGGGCAGGGCTTGTTTTATTCACTGATGCCTTGAAAGTCTGGAGTTATGCCTAGCACAGAGTGGGACTGAAAACTTATATGTTCACTTCCTTCAGCAGGTTCTCCCAGGGGACCTCTGTCTCTTGGAGGACCCAGATGCCTCCACCCTGGCTCTTGCCTGGAGGAGCCCCCAGATCAGCTCAAATAGGATAGAGCTTCTCATTTGGCATAAAATACAGAGCTGTCAAGCCACAGAGGAATCTTAAATGCATCTTGCCAAGTAAAAGAAGCCAGTCTGAAAAGGCAAAACTATGGAGACAGAAAAAAAAATCAGTGGTTGTTTGAAGTGGGGGTGGAAGGAATGAAGAAATGGAGCACAGAGAATGTTTAGAGCAGTGGTTCTCAACCTTGGCTGCACAT
>NW_005280757.1:0-444 GCF_000412655.1 Myotis brandtii
ATAACAACATCTTTGCAAGATGAATAACCTACTTACTGAACTTGTTACCAAACGATGAAAAGGGAGAGGAGAGAGAGAGCCTCTGGTTCCAGGAAACATGTTGTGACGGGTGAGCAACGCAGCTAATGGCAGAAAACAACAATGACAATGCCAGAAGCACCCCGGGGACATCTATTTTGCTGAGAAAGGCCCTCAAGGTCAGTCTTTTCAAGTGAACAGAGCTCGCGTCTCCTAGACCTTTGATGGTGCACACTCCACAGGACAGCTGTGCAGACAAAGTCAGTCAGGAAAGGAGGCCGCCGCAGGACAAAGTCTCCTTGCCTTTGCGGTTTCAAAACACATCAGCGATTGATTCGGTCCAACAACACAGCTCCAACTGTCCAGAGCAAACAAGCGCACCCTCGGGAAAGTTAATATGGACAGAACACGCCCGTGGGGCCTCGA
>NW_005280758.1:0-444 GCF_000412655.1 Myotis brandtii
TTTGTAGAATATTCAGAAAAATAGCAAATATATTCTGTGTTTCAGAAAAAGCTCAATAACTTACAAATATGAAAAATTTGTATGTATTAACCCACGATGATAACAAACTAGAGACTGGTTTAATAAAAACTTTATTGAAATACTAGTATGTATTTTAATTAAGTACTGAGTAGAAGAAAAAAATCAAGGATATAAGACAATAAAACAGGAAATCTGTTTTATTTCATATGAAAATATAAGTTTGTGTTTCAATATATAAAGTGAAACATGTGGTACTTTAAATATGTGTCTTATTTAATATTAACAATTAAAGGAATGAAATTAAAGATATATTTATGAAGTTCAAAAGTTAGAAAAAGGCCAAACAGGCAATTACAAAGTGCATGGAAAGAGAAAATAACAAAAGTTAATGCAAACACTAAACATTAGAATACAAAAAGTTAG
>NW_005280759.1:0-445 GCF_000412655.1 Myotis brandtii
AACAAGAAAGGAGATAGGTGGGATTGGAGCTGCTCCTTTCACGGAGCGGAGAGGGACATGCTCACTTCTTGGAGGCACTTTATCAGAGGCAGACTTGCCATCATGGACACAGGATATCTCTTCTGCTATCAGCTGCTGACTGGCACCAAACCACATCAGAGGGCAGCATTGATCCCATCTGAAATGCTATTCCAGAAGCTGGGATCCAGAGGGTGCTATCAGCCTCTGTACTCACTCTGACAAAAATGGGTGAACAAGAGAGGAATGTAACCCAGAGATAGCCACCCACCAAAAGCTGTCCCAGCATATCAACAAGGACACGGAACATAGCTCGGGGGGACAGAATGTCAACGCAGTCCTCTTCCACCAAATGACTTCTCCCAAAGACAGTTGGATAAAATATAATGCACCTAGCCTGGCCTGCATGGCTCAGTGGTTGAGCATC
>NW_005280760.1:0-445 GCF_000412655.1 Myotis brandtii
GCTGTCTATTCGGGGTTGGTAAAAGATAAGACTTTATTAGAAAGAGTTCAGCGTAAAGCCACCAAAATGGTCGCTGGCTTCCAAACTACCCCATACGAAAGCAGACTACATCACCTTAACCTGTTCCCCTTAGATTACAGAAGAATTAGAGGCGATTTGATTTTGTTATATAAAATGATGCGCCTTGGTGATCTTGCCCCATATTTCTCATTACTAAATAGCGATAATACCCGTGGGCACGGTTACAAGTTATATAAACCCCGAGCCCAGACTGCCAAGAGGCAGCATTTCTTCTCTCACAGGGTGGTTGATACTTGGAATGACTTGCCTCATCCAGTTGTTGATGCCAAGTCCCTAGACATTTTTAAGTCCCGATTAGATGATCACATGAAAACGAATTTTTATATTTAATATTATTGTTTATAGCTCTCGTTTTTCTAAATCA
>NW_005280761.1:0-445 GCF_000412655.1 Myotis brandtii
AAAAAATAGAATGCCCTGCCACCCCCTGTGTGCCTTAAAACACCCGCCCATGCTTTAAAACTGAGGTCAACTCTTTCTTCCTCCAGGAAGTCTTCCCTGACCCCCTTTAACCCCTGAGCCAAAGGTACCCATCTCTTCTCTGGGTTCCACCGCATCTTAGAGCATCTATTTCAGCTCTTACCATGTCTCTCTCCCATGGGAGTGAGAGACACTTAATGGCACAGGACATGGCACATAGCAAGGGGTCAGAATCCACATGCCTTGTGAATGAATGATTCTGGCTGCAGGGATCCTTATGTGAGGGGGTAGGTAGAGGCCAGGGAACGAAAGATACAGGGAGACAAATTTCTGCTCATCAAAGAAACACAGTCCGTCTGGAGCTGCTCAGAAGCAGAAGGCCCCGCCTCAGGAATAGGGACTCCCTACCACGAAAGTGTGTGAGCGG
>NW_005280762.1:0-445 GCF_000412655.1 Myotis brandtii
AAATTAACCTAGCAGATATAAGCAGTAGTTGCTAAGAAAAGTAGGATGGGTTTAGGGAATGATAATAGGTATGCATTTCATAGGTACATGAGGAAATTTGAGAGGATAAAAGATATGCTTATTATATTTATTATGACAATTGTTTCATAGTTGAAAACATATGGCAAAATACATTAAACTATTCAATTTAAATGTGTTCACTTTGTTGTATGTCAGATATTAATAAAGTTATAAAAACATATTTTTTAAAAATCCTCAATGACTGCCATACTTATTCACAATATAAGCCAAAGGTATTAGTGTTTCCTAGCTATTCTATATGTTGGGTGCCTGAAAATTCCTTGAACTTTTTGTCCTATTATTCTCTTTGTACATTATTCACAAACTATATTGCCTTCGTCATTTCTTTCAGATTTTATGAACAGTGAAAACAGTGTTTTTGCCT
>NW_005280763.1:0-445 GCF_000412655.1 Myotis brandtii
AAAAACAAACAAAAAACACCAAGAAAACATTCTACCATCCCCATGACCACCTTTGGGAGAAAAGAAAATTCTTACAAGACAACCCTCTTACCCCCCCCTTCCTTTTGTCTGGGGGCACACCACAAAAAGAGAGAGAAAAACTAGGCAAGAACATATAATCAAAAGGGTTGACTTCTAATCAGTGTATGGGAATTAATTGGAAAGATTAAGAAATGAAAGTATGAGGTAGAGGTTAATTATCCTTAAATTATCCTTAAATTAAGTCCAATACATACTGAGTCCAGATGACTACAATTACTGACAATCACAATTTAATTTGATTATTTTAAAAAATGCTTCAAAATGACACACATTTCAAACTGCAAGATAAAAATTATAAAAAAACTAAGGTTAATTTTTAATCTATTTCTAAATGTACATGAATATACTAAGTTCAATTTAATTC
>NW_005280764.1:0-445 GCF_000412655.1 Myotis brandtii
TAAAACTTTAGACAATAAAAAATAAAAATAAAAAACAAAGATTGAAAGAGTTAAAGGTAACACAGAATATTAATTCATTACAGTCTGGTATTTACATGCCTTTAAATTTTGCCATACTTATTTGCCCTGGTCATAATATACTATGTAACTTTAATTCCAGTTTTCAGGGGGGAAAAAATATCATTGAATGGAAAAGCTCTACAAACAGTGGCTATGCTTCATACATCTTTGTAGCTAGCTCTCTGCTTCTATTCAGTCACCCCACAGGAAATGTTACTAAGTGAACAGGGAAAGAAATCTGTGTTTTTGGTTTACTCCTTCAGGAAGTTTATTCATTTGAACTCTGGGGACAGAACCCAGAGCCCAGGACCAAACTCAAAAGCCAAAGCCGCTTGGAGCAAATGTTGTGCTGTTGGACCAAATGGAGAATATATGCCCCTCCAAA
>NW_005280765.1:0-445 GCF_000412655.1 Myotis brandtii
ATTTGCTGCGTGTCCACGACAAGACACCTCCCTCCCTGGGCCTTGGGTTCCCCATCTGACAGGGGCAGCTCAGTGTCTCTCCGTGGGCTGCTGCTGACCTTTGGATGGACAGTCACAGTGAGCATTCCTGTCCCCAGCTCATTAGATGCGGCATCAGTCCTGGTTGCTGTGGCAACAAAAAGGTACCCAGCACATTTCCAACCACTCCTGGGATGCACACTATATGGATCTCTAAGGACATCACCAAGCCCATCGTCTGTGCATCTGTGTTTCTAGAACTTTCAAGACAACGTGGGGAAGGAACAGGCAAAAACTGTTCATGTTGCTCCCAGTCTTGCAAGGAGATGATATTTGGATGGGTCGTGAAGTATAACTAGGAGTTTGCAAGGTGAGTAAGATACGGGGACGGGGGGAGGGGAACTGAACACATTCTAGGTGGAGGGAT
>NW_005280766.1:0-445 GCF_000412655.1 Myotis brandtii
CTTACTGAGGCTCTTAATAGATACTTGGTTCTGTTATAGCATATCACTCATGGGTCTGTGAGGAATGCAACATGGGGATATCTTTCCTTGAAATAATTAGTGCCAATGTAGGTAAACCACAAGGGAGGCCCCTATAGTTAGGTGGGTGATCTTACCAAGCTTGATAATGTATCTCTCAGAATATTTTTTCTTGAATTAACACATCATGATATTTCAAGTTTTGATAAGATTCTACCAAAAAAAAAAAAAAACAACAACAAAAAAAATCCCCTCAACTATATGAATATATTGTGGAAGACACAGGTGATAATGCCCACAGTACTGAAGTGGATGACTGCGTGCAGTCTGGTGTAGCTACCAAATCAAAGTGGCAATGAGAGGAGAAGAATGCATTAGACAAAGTCAGATATCCTAAATCTACCAGCATTCCATAAAATATTTTTTT
>NW_005280767.1:0-445 GCF_000412655.1 Myotis brandtii
TTGCCGGCCAGGCCTAGGGACCCTACCTGAGGGGTCCGGATTGCAAGAGGACACAGGCCACCTGAGGGACACCCCTCCCCCTGATGCAGAATTTTGTGCACCCGACCTCTAGTGTCCACTATAAGTTGCAGTTCTCTGACTGTGCCTTTGCCCAAGAATTAAAAAACCGAAGAATGTCATTTTCTTTATTAAAACTCTGCAGCACAGTTATAAATATCTAGCCCACTTCCACCATTACCATTGTATGCCTCATGTTCTTCAAAATAGCTTTTCATAGTGGTAACTTTGTCCAACCAAAGCACTCTAGTAGCTCTTTTATTCAAGGTGATCACAGTGACAATTTGACATTGAATTCCATAGAAACCCATTAGGCAACTGGTTTCCCAACCTGTAATACTAACCAGCACTGTGGTTTGGCTCAGTGGATAGAGCATTGGCCTGTGGA
>NW_005280768.1:0-445 GCF_000412655.1 Myotis brandtii
AAACATACATAAAAGACACAGCATTTCCCTACTCCCAGTAAGATTTAGTGGCAGAGGAAAAGAGACACACAATTACAACCTAGTGCCAAGAGAGAAGTATGTATAGAATTCCTTATAATTACATTTTGGAAATAATTTGTTTTCTCTAGTTTTGAAGAATGTTTTTGTTCTTTCAGATGTTTTATATAAGTTAATCTTCTGGATTATAAAATATTTCGTTTTAAAGTGTCATTTTGATAAATCTTGTAAAGATCTTATAAATCTGATTTATCACATGCCTGTTTTTATCAAATACCAATATTATTAAAACTACATTACAGTGATTTTATTCCAAATGCAGTATTTACAAAGAAAATATAATTCTACCTACTTTCTCAGTCTTTGAACAAAAAGATATATGGTTTCATTTATATCAGCGATTCTCAACCTGTGGGTCGCAACCCCT
>NW_005280769.1:0-445 GCF_000412655.1 Myotis brandtii
AAAACATCATGACTGATTATAACCATAAGAATAATGGACAAATCAATCCGCATTGCTATAATTGTGAAGAGGGTGACATTTTATAGTTTAAAATAATGCACTTACTATCTCAACAATATTTAAAAATAGTAACAGCATAATATGTTGTAAAAATATAGTACTCTGACATACTGATATATTAAACTTTTGGACATTAGTCAAACATTTCCAAACTGTTTCCTTAAAAATTTTACTAACATGCTATGCAATTGAAATTAAGTTTTTGAAATGTGCTCTCTGCTATGGTCGTCAGTAGTAGTAGTACTAGTGAAACCCAAAATGTGGGTGTTTTGAGTCCAAGTTCTTGTCTTGCAAAAATAGAAGAATGAAGTCACTGACAAAAACGATTAATGGAACCGAAGTTTATTCGGAGAAGCCAGTCCTGGAAAAGGTGCAGCTGGGGTCC
>NW_005280770.1:0-445 GCF_000412655.1 Myotis brandtii
CCCAAACATCTGCTATGTAAGATTCTTTCTCTTGCTTTCACTCATAGCTGGGTGTGTTCTTTTATCCTCAAGCATATGAAGATGTTGCCTCAGTGTCTCTGAATTTTAACATTAAATGTACAAGTAAAAGGTCAACAATGTTGTTGTGCCTTTGTGAGAAATCTAGGGGTTATTTTTTTTTCCTTCACAGCTATTTGTAGAATTTTTTCTTCTCTTTGAAATTAAAATGAAAATTCTCTTGCTAAGTAAATGTGAGCTCCCAACATCCCTCTACCTGGAATCCCCAGTGGCTTTTAAGACCTTTTCTTGTATCATAGCTACGAGTTAACATGTCTTATCTTAGCCTTAATGCAATGGCTGGCACTCAGTCGGGCAATAATACTTTTAAGAATGAATGAATGGCCCTAGTGGTTTGGCTCAATAGATAGAGCATCGGCCTGTGGAC
>NW_005280771.1:0-445 GCF_000412655.1 Myotis brandtii
TCTTTCTCCTCCTGCAAAATATACGGAGTGCTCGAGGCCATGGAAAGGGGCACACTCTAAAGGTTAAGGGTACAGATAGGTCTCCACTAACTGACAGGAATGTCCAGTATCTTATCAGCCCCGCTGGGATTCCAGAGCAGTCTGTCTGCCAGCATCTTGCCTTTCTCGGGAACTCTGGACAGCTTCTCTTTGTGTGGAAATCCTCCTCCAGTCAGCGTCACGGTCAAGGCCCATGAGAGCTGCCACCTCCACATTCCCACACATTTTTGGTTTCTTCTGTGCATTCCAGCCGATCATCCAATTTCAAGTCCCCATTTCCGTTTCTTCCTCGTTGATCTGTTGGCCTAACAGCATCCTTCAATTTATTAGAATAATGATGATTGCAGGCACCATTTTCTGTTCTGTCATCAACATTATCATCATCATCATCATCATCATCATCATC
>NW_005280772.1:0-445 GCF_000412655.1 Myotis brandtii
TTCTGTCCCATGTAAGCATGAGAAAAATCACCAGACAGATCCAGACTGAGGGAACCCTACAAAACACCTGAGAAGTTCTCCTTAAAACCATCAAGGTCATCAAGAACATGGAAAATCTGAGCAACGGTCACAGACCAGGGAAGGCTAAGGAGAAGTGATGACTAAAGGTAATCTAGGATCCTGGAATTAGAAACCAGACATTGGGGGAGAACTAGTGAAATACAAATAACGTCTGGAGTTTAGTGAATAGTAGCGTGACAGGGCTGGTTCCTGAGTTGCGTCAAATGTAACACGGCCATGTAAGATGTTATCAGCACCAGAGCAAATTGGGGGAAGGTATCTGGGAGCTCTCTTTAGTATCTTCACATCTTCTTCATATGTCTAAAAGCATTCTGGCCCTGGCCAATCTGGTTCAGTGGATAGAGCGTCAGCTTGTGGACTGAAG
>NW_005280773.1:0-445 GCF_000412655.1 Myotis brandtii
TCCGAGAGGGAAGGACGAGGTCCTAGGAGAGCCACGAGGGAGGCTGCCCCTCACGCAGGGAATGCGGACCTACCTGCAGGGCGGCGTCCAACCTGGCGCCTGGAACTGCCGGTGGAGGAGTTCCAGGAGAGAAGCTGGGTGCCTGCTGGCCCGTCACAACTCAGGCTGCCGCCACGTGTCATGCGGCCTCAACAACGGAAATCCGCTTCCTACAGCTCTGGAGCCTGGGAGTCTGAGGCCGAGCCTCTTCCTGGGTGCAGACTGACCCCTCCCTGGCCTTTCCCGCGAGTGTGTGTGGACGGACAGACCTCTCCCCAGGCCACCGGTCCTGCCTCCTCAGGACCCACCCCTATGGCCTCACTGACCTTAGTCATCTCCTAAAAGCCCCCTCTCCAAGTGTGGTCTCGGGGGTTAATGTTCAACATGGAACGGGGGGGGGGGGGGC
>NW_005280774.1:0-445 GCF_000412655.1 Myotis brandtii
CTGGAAGACCTGAGGAATATTTCCCATACGTTTTAGTCCGCCCCATCCGTTCCCTGCCTCAGTTCCAGGAACGCCAGACCCTGACAGCACGCTGATGGGGATTAAAGAAACAGCATCTGCTCGTCTCGTTAAGCTCCTGGAGGCAGGATGGGGCTGGGTGCTGGCAACCGAGGCAGATACATGTGAGGCACGGACACTTTCTTTTTCATGTTGAAAAGCAATCACGGGGACCGTCCTCCCCGGGCGCACGTACCGCGGCTCGGGGCGCGTGTGACACGTGGAATTGCGATGAACTGCGGCGGGGTGGGGTGAAGTGGGGGAGCCAGGCCAGGGACCACCCCTCGGGGGCCCTGGAAGGAAATTAGCGTGTGAGGCCTACAGCTCTGCGGAGAGACGCAGAAATGTACGTCCATGTCATTTGGATCTTGGGAAACAAGACTTTAAG
>NW_005280775.1:0-445 GCF_000412655.1 Myotis brandtii
CTTTATTGATTACCATTTTCTGGGCATGACTAATTATGCCCATGGCTCCAGCCTGCCATAGAATTACCCAAGAGAAATAAAATATTTATCAGTGGGTTCCAAGTATTCCACAGAAGCCCACAATTCTAATATGGGTTCCGCCTTTTAGAAAGCAATCCTTGAAAGGTACCATCAATATTAATAACCATTTACAAGATGCTCATTTTGATATTATGATTTATAATAAAACATAATATATTTCTTCTTCATCCCCATTCCTGGTGCAGAGCTCCTAAAATCCTTGGAATTTCCTAAGTAATGATAGCAATCAAGGTGTCGTTTGTCGTGTTAATGATATGACATTGGAAGGCCCTTCAGTAACCTAAATTTGGGGGCTGGTTGCCTGGGGACTCAACCAAGGGCTTAGAGCAGCGGTTCTCAACCTGTGGGTAGAGACCCCTCTGGG
>NW_005280776.1:0-445 GCF_000412655.1 Myotis brandtii
AACTACTTGACTTATTTGAGTAGATCAAAGAAGGTGAATAATTATGGTTGTCTGAGGAGTATCAGCGAACACTACAAGCGAAATTATAGCGGTTAAAGGACAAACGGTGTCAAATATGGAGATGCTGAAAAATGCAATTTTAATTGAAATGACGTACAATCACACCGAAAAACGTTGCTGAATACACATACTTCATTACGCTAATGAGGCAACTCTGTGAAATCAAAATGCAACAGGTTGAATATTAACTTTAAGTACTTGACCTATTTGAGTAAATCTAAGAAAGGGATAAATCAAGATTGGCTAAGGAAGATCAGTGAACACTCTGAGCGAAAAAACAGCGGTTAATGGAAAAACTGAGCGCCAGCTACGATGATGGAAAAAGGCTTATTCGTTGAACTCAGATACAAGAACACACTGAAGAGAGGACGAATGCACATACTTC
>NW_005280777.1:0-445 GCF_000412655.1 Myotis brandtii
TTATTACTCACCTTTAACAAGTATCGACCCTCAGCCAGTCTCGTTTTATGCATACTGCTTCCCACCCTGAGATTATATTTACTGCTTTTCTTTCTTTTTTTCCTCCTTTTATTTCTTGAGAGATTGTTTTTTGAGGTGACTCTCAGGTACCATAGCATTTCATCGGTGAATATTGTCCGCACCTGCCTTTCCTTGTTTTTATAACGTATTGTTCTTGTCTCAGGAGTTTGCATCTTTCATTTTGGTCTTGAATCATTGCGAGCCTTCTTATTTAGAGTCTCCGGGCTCTAACCCTCCTGTCTGTGGCTTCTGCCAGGGTCTTCGAGATGACCGCGTGGTCCTGGCCAGGTCACGCAGTTGGTTGGAGCGTTGTCCCCCTGCACCACGGTTGCAGGTTCCATCTCTGGCCAGGGCACGTACAGGAAGCAGCCAGTGAGTGTATAAA
>NW_005280778.1:0-445 GCF_000412655.1 Myotis brandtii
CCATGCACAAATTCGTGCACTGAGCCTCTAGTTTAGATATAAACAGAAAAGTGATGTTCATATTGCTTTGGTTACGGTTGTGGCTGATGGCATGCTTTCAATAAATTCCATTTTCCTGTATCTTCTTTTATGCTGTATCCCAAGGTCTGTTTGCATCTGTACTCTGCTTATTTGACAAGTTGGGGTGCCTTTCCCCCCCGCATCTTATACGATGGTATTTGTTAGGCTCTAGCCATGTGCCTTTCTTTTAAACATGCTGCAGATGCACTTGTGAAAATGTAAAGACGGGCCCAGGGATTTCTGGAAGGGGCACTGACCTAAACAAACACTGTCAAATGAAACTGCACAGGACCCATTGTATCGGAATCTTAAGTCACAAACTTCACTGGTTTTCTCTTCTTGCCGAATCCCAGGCTGTTCTGTGGAGTCTTTTTTTCCCCCCTTG
>NW_005280779.1:0-445 GCF_000412655.1 Myotis brandtii
GTATATAACTGGCATGGAGAATTCACCAAGACACCCAGCAGCAGCCCTGAGGCACGGAGAGCTTTGGCATCTGACATGTGTGGGATCTCACACACAGTGAGGGGACACAGAGAGCTTCGGCCCATGAATGAATCAAAATTAGATCATTTTTATTTTTGGTCAGATTGGGGGAAAAATAATACAGGTTTTGGTGTGCCACAGAATTTTAGTGATCGGTTTATGTGGGCCGTGGAAGGAAATGGGTTGACAGTCACTGGCGTAGCAGGATCATCTGAAGACATTTCAGCCACAAGAAACTCCTGTGCTCCTCAGATAACATTTGATGCCCTTTGTTTTATTTTAAATTTTTATCTCTCATAACCTTCATCACCAAAAAGGTGTGATTGTTGACATTTTACAGTTTCCCAGTGAAACCATATCAATTTAAGTTAAACACCCAAAGCAT
>NW_005280780.1:0-445 GCF_000412655.1 Myotis brandtii
ATTTTAAAGATAAATATAAACAGTGTCTGGCTACTCCTTGTGTAGTGCTGTCATTTTTCCCTGAAATCAAACTGCCCTTCCCTGGGGATCTCCGTCCAGCCAGCCCGAGCTTGAGACACCCTCCATGTTAGGTGCAGTCTGAACGAGGCACATGCCTTTCAGTCTCTTTAAAGGAGACGCCTCTCCCTCAGCCCTCTTCTGCGAAAGCACAGGAATGGAATTAGACTCTGCGTCCGGGCGCCAGGTTCTCATTGATATGAAGAGGGCTGGCCAGCCTGGGTCAAGGACAAGTACTGAGAGCCCGCAGGGGCCCGGCGCACACGATCGGACCAGCTCCGTTTGCACTCAGGTGTGGCTGCAGCCGGCAGGCCAGGTGGCAGGCGTTTGCTCAGTGTCCGGGACCTTTAAGGATTTAGGACAGTGGTTCTCAGCCTTGGCTGCACAT
>NW_005280781.1:0-445 GCF_000412655.1 Myotis brandtii
TGTGTGTGTGTTTTCCCTGGCAATTGTCTAACACAGACCAATGACGTTTTCCTCCAAGACCCCTGCTTGTCCTTATCATCACCATTTAACTCTAGACATTGCTCTGCGACTCCCTCTTTTTTATTTCTGTCTGTTAGCCACCCAGAAATGCCCCTCTACTCAGGCCTAGATGCTCCTTTGAGCGGGGAAGCTGTCATGAATCAGTCATTTCCCCATCTGATCTCCTCATGATGTCACCAATTCTTCAACACTCCCCTGTGAAGCTTTAAGTCATTGCTTCTCTTTCTACCAGTCTCAGAGTTCATCTGGAAAGATCCACATTGCTTCGGAAGAAAATCTTGCCAGGAGAATGAACACAAGGGAAGGGCAGCCACAACCAGCCCTAGGTCCCACCCAAATTTGCCAGCCAGCCAGTCTACAATCTTTAGGTAGATTTGTATTTATC
>NW_005280782.1:0-445 GCF_000412655.1 Myotis brandtii
TCTCCCTCTCTGTATATAATTCATTATGTATGTATGTTATATAGCAAGAGGGGACAGAGATAGTACTATCTTTCTTTCCAAGTGTCTATGAGAAATAGCTTATTTTTGTACTAGGGAGAAGTACACCTTCCAAATGCCCACTTATTTTCCATTAAGTTTCTGCATTAATTTGGTTTGTATTTTTGTTTTTATTATGATATCAAAATATCAAAAGTTCACTATGCCCTCATCTATATATCCATTTATTTATTCTATTACCCACTAAGCAGTTATTTATTGAACATCTACTAATGTGCTAGGCACAATGGAGGCTTATTGAGGTTATATAATTTAATCAACCAAACTCTTCCTTTTTTAAGGTCAAAATAATACATATATGAAATTGATTCAGGAAAAATATAAATAATAAATAATCTTCCCCTAAAAATATATTTGTGCTTTTGCC
>NW_005280783.1:0-445 GCF_000412655.1 Myotis brandtii
GCTATGAATACCAGGTTGATGAATTGAATTTTTCACTTGAGAGCACATGTTTGTTTGTTTATAATGTACAAACAGCTTTTATAGTATCATTTTTCCTCAGGGTAAATCTCATGTTACTATTTATATTTGAATTAATAGCTCCTTTATGTTAACCTTTATCTTTGTTGTATTACTGTTGTTTGTCTATGGCTTTCCCTATTTTAGCCTGATTAGAATTAATGAACTAATATTGAAACTAGTGAGCCTGCAACACACTGAAACTTGACATTACCCAGATGTCATCCCCTGCTAAAGAGTCCTTTCTGTGTTTAGTTTTGTCCCTGCTATTTTGATTTTGTTGTATCCACAGCGCCTAGGAGCAGAAGGTACTAAAAATATTTGTTGAATGAGTTATTGAGAACTCATGTTCTTACAAGGATGGAAGCTATAATTGCAAAGGGAAAAA
>NW_005280784.1:0-445 GCF_000412655.1 Myotis brandtii
GAAGAGAGACAAGGTCTTTTCTGACGCCTCTCTCAGTAGAAGGAGGAAACATTCCCCCCGGAATTCCCTAACAAAACACTCCTTTATTTCATTGATTCATTCACTTGATATGAATGGAGGACCTCGTATGTCGTAGGCACGTGGGATTCATCAGAAACCAGTACTTTCTGCCCTCATGGAACTCGGGTCCTAGCAGAAGCTTACTTGTTAGTGTCTCTTGAGTCTCAGTTGACTGTCCTATGAGCTCTTCGGTCCTGGGGACCTCACTTCTTCCCTTTGCCCCCAGCCTTAGGCGTGGTGGCTGCTTTCAGCCGCTCCTGAGCTCTGGTTACCTGAGTGTCCCCTTTTGCTCTGTCAAGCTTCGAACAGCTGTGCAGCCAATCCCCCAAATTAAACTCCTCTCTGCTTGAAACACAAGTATGTACCTCCTTTCTTTAAAAAAAAA
>NW_005280785.1:0-445 GCF_000412655.1 Myotis brandtii
CTCAACAGCTATTTCTTAAGGACCCAACTTTATGGTGGTGACTAAGTATAGTTTAGTAAATAAAAGTACATATTTCTTCCATCATAGGCCTTGGTGGTCTAATGGTAGAGAAAGACAGCACACAAGTAAACGGTGAATACATATGTAATTTAAAACTATGACAATCTGTGATAACATACCAGGTTTAGAGTTAGAAAATAGCATGTGAGTCATATTAACCAGGTATGAGCAAAGGAGGCCTCTCTGAGGAGGTGATTTTAATCTGAAGCTTGAAGGATTAGAAAGAGGCAGGAGAAGAGCACTGAAGATCATACCAAGTAGAGGGAAGAGATTGGTGGGAGACCGCTAGTGGAAAAGATATTACAGAATTCAATGTACAGAAGGAGAAAATGTAAGAGATGAAGTTGGAGAGAGAAGCAGGGCTAACATCAGATAAGGCTTGAAA
>NW_005280786.1:0-445 GCF_000412655.1 Myotis brandtii
GAAACAGACTTAAGCTAAGGAAGGTTTGATTTCTATTTAAAACTCACCCAACTGAGCAATTTTTAGAGATGATTCAAAGTCATCTGTAAGGAATAAGTAAAGTTATTTGAACTTCCACACGCAGGTTCAGACTTTATGTGACTCATGAGACATTCTTGGCACTGGAATCGGATTCAATGCGATTGAATTTAATAAATACGTGTCGAGCGCCAACTAGGAGGGAAAGGATCGATACCCCAAAACCTCCCCTTTTCAGAATCAGGATTAGGAAAACCTCTCTGATGGGCTGACATGGTTCCCACCTCAGGACCAGGCGTGGGAAAAGCCACCAAGGGCTGCCCCCAGGAGGGAAGGTGACTATGAAGACGTGACCTGACCTCTGACCCGGTAACCCCAGCAGGGAGCCCAAGTGTGGAGTGTTCTTGGCTGAGTGCCACACTGAGAC
>NW_005280787.1:0-445 GCF_000412655.1 Myotis brandtii
GCACGGGTATTTTGTAACGGCCTCCGGCTCTCCATTTCTACCTGCAGCAGTTGGGTGAGGCATAGCACATCTGTAGCACAGGCAGCTCTTAGGGACGTTTTAGGTCCGTGTGGTTTGGAAAACAAAAACGAAAAGTAACTTCCACCGCTGCTCTGCAGTCTGCATTTCTCGACTGAAATGTTGAAGCCAGGTTTGCTGGCACGCCACCTGGTCTCTCCAGCAAGATGACTGAGGCATCGCAATTCCAGACCAGGACACAGGGCAGTCCCAGGGACGGCTTCCGGCAGCCGGCACCGAGCTGAGCTTTGGCTTAGGATTGTAAGGAACCCTTAGAACTCGCCACTCGCTTCCTAGTGGGAAACCCGACCAGGGCGAGGTGCCGAGGTCGGCCTGGAAGTGAGGGGCTCCAGGCTGAGCAGACACCGGTGGACAAGCCCTGGCGCCC
>NW_005280788.1:0-445 GCF_000412655.1 Myotis brandtii
AGTAAGAGTATTTTCTTTTTTGCTTGGTTGTAAGGCTTGACGGAGATAACCCATGTGAAGGGCATGCACAAGAACCCTTCCCCAGGGCCAGATTTTACGTTTGATAAGCTTCTAAGATCCTATGTGAGGTGTTCTATCAATAGAGAGCAGAATGTCTGTTTACTAGGCGTCAACATGTGCTCCTGTTTGGTGATATTTGTAGTTCTGGGCTGCCCATCATCTACCCCTCACTTCCTAAAGGCACCTATCACTTCCCCTTGGGGACCCCACTCCTGGGTGTGGCCATGTTGGAGGCAGTGTCCTCACCCTTTAGAACCCAAAGGGGCCAGATCCTCCCCTCCCTGCACTACTGGGGGCGGGCAGTTAAACGCTGTCCTGAACATTGTCTCTGATCTCTCTTTCTGGACTTCTATCAGGTAGATATTGATATTCTAATTGGTCTTTT
>NW_005280789.1:0-445 GCF_000412655.1 Myotis brandtii
GGATCCTGCAGTCTGATCTTCGCTATCACCGCTCTGGTTCAGTTGTGCTAAGCAGCTCTGTACAGAGAGAAGAGTGGCATGGGCTCATTAAGATAAGTGGCACATTTAATTATAGACTCAGAAGCACAAGTTTCAGTACATTCTGTAAGGGAGCAAATGGCACTTCCTGTACCTTTCAATACAAATATAGATTCTAAATTAGAATCAAGTTAATACTCTTAGAGTAAAACCACCCCTGATTTGCCATGTCACTGTTCTATGCCTTTCTTCCCACACAGAGCTAAGTAGTGCTTACAGCTGACAAAGAGAAGTCAGAGAAGTACAGCTCTTTCTTCTATCAACAAATATTTATTGAGCATCAGTTACTAGCTGGGACTCATCCGAGGTTCTTGGAATAAATACATCAGTATAAAATAATAAATAAATAAATAAATAAATAAATAAA
>NW_005280790.1:0-445 GCF_000412655.1 Myotis brandtii
GGAAAGAAAATGCTCTTTTCACTATAACATAGGACTTTCCCAGGCCTCACCTAGCTTCTTCATTCTGTTATTTTATGGTTGCTAAAAATTAGTCCGTGTGTAATGCATAAGGTTTCACAAAAGAGTATATACTGTGTGGTTTCATTTACATAAAATTCTGGGAGATTTTGGGGATGAAGGAAATTTTCTACACCTTGTTGGAGTGGTAGTTACGTAGGTATTTATATTTCTCAAAAGTCATCTCTACTCTTTCAATGAGCTCATTTTACTATGTAAGAATTGTATCTCAATAAAATTTATTTTTAAGGTTACGAATCTGGGTTGGCAAAGCGAAAGGGAACTCTTATGTACTACTGGTAAGAATGTAAATTGGTGCAACCACTATGAAAAATAATATGGAGCTTTCTGCAAAAATTAAAAATAGAACTACCATATGATCCAGCAA
>NW_005280791.1:0-445 GCF_000412655.1 Myotis brandtii
TGTTATACTAGATGCCAAATGCAGAAAAATAAGACAGTAGGTACAATTCAGGTCATGATAGTTGAAAGGACAGAAATGATCCAGAGTGGTTGTTTTTGTTTTTACAATGAAGGCCACAAGATCCAACTGTCTTCTATTTACCTGCCCTTCCTTTGTGGGACAATTCAGCCTCAACTCACATCCCATTATGGATGAATAACAGGGTTTCTAAGGAAAGTAACCTCACTGGGTGAACTGATCATAAATTCCTAACTGGGAAGGTCATGGTGGATAGTCATGGCCTTTTGCTTTAAACAAGCCCTTTTGTTTCTGTGCATCAAGTCAATGCACCTTTGAAATGCTCCCTTTCACACCCGTCCTTTCACACCCTTTCTTCTAAAGTTTTACCACCCTCAAGGGAGCACATATTCTTAAATAACCTGTGATCTTATCTCCACCTTGCTTT
>NW_005280792.1:0-445 GCF_000412655.1 Myotis brandtii
TTCAGAAGAATGTGCCTCAGAAAGGGATGCAGAGGACAGCACACTGGAGAATGTCAGCCTCCAACAGGACCAGCCATCCCCACCGCCATCACTTTAAAAGTTATAACATGATTGTCATTCGTTGGACTGGAGGGAAGTCATTAATAGCTGAAAAGGGTTTTAACAGAGTCAGGAAATTTGGGGAAATATGAAAACCCTTTCAAAGAAATACTAGCTTTCAGTATTAGGGGCCCTACATGATTTGCAGGGCCTAGTTCAAAAGGAAAATGCAGGGTCTCTTATTCAAAAAGCAGTAAAAAGAAAATAGTGCAGTTCAAGGTACTAAAATAGAATGCTTTTTCCTTTCAAAACATTTTTATTACTTATACAATGTAATGGGGTAATAGTGACATGAGTAATATCATAAACTTAAAATGGTAACAAAATAATATTTTGTCCTAATCCT
>NW_005280793.1:0-445 GCF_000412655.1 Myotis brandtii
GTTGAATCTTCTCTCTAGCCAAAGCCGAGAGAGGGGGCCAGTGAGAGAGCCCTCAGAGGGACTGGGGTGCCCGTCAGAGGGAGCGAGGCTCTCACTCCCACCCTCAGCCGAGCTGCTGGAACTCCGAGCCCCGGCCTGTCTGCGTGGGGGGAGGGGGGGCATGCAGAGTGAAGAGGGTTCTAGCAGAGCTGACCTGAGTGTCCCCCCGCCTCTTTGGGGGGGGGGGTCTCAGAGGCCCAGGCCTGAGTCTTGCTGGGATGTGTCTAAAGCGAGAGGCTGCCCGGGGGTCCTGGCCTTTCCCGGGCGGACCTTGCAGGGGGCTGGGCTTAGTGCCTGAAAGTTCCCGCCTCAGCGCTGACTCCCAGGACCCGCCTCCACTTGGGGCTGCAGGAGCTCCATGCAGCCAGACCACCTCCCATTGCTGCTCCAGGTACAGCCATCACCC
>NW_005280794.1:0-445 GCF_000412655.1 Myotis brandtii
CAAACTCCTGGTCTCCCGGTCAAACTCCCAAGGGGACCCTTTGCATATTAGCATTTTATATATATAGATTGTCTCTTTCCATGTGAAGTGTTTCTGATGGCCCAGGGATTGGCAGGGAGAGAACACGCCTGCACAGTAGAGTCAGGTGACGTTCCAAATTCCACCTTCTCCAAACAGAGATGGCCCCCAGAGGCAGGGCCGGCAGTGAAGTGCTCCCCGCAAGGTCCCCCCAGAGCTGAGGAGCCCAGTGCTGGCTGCTCTCTGGGTTCCACACACTCAGAGACTCTCTCCATTTAAGAGGCATTTGCAGTTCAAGGAACAGTTTACAAAAATTTGTTTTTCTGATGCTTCAGATGGGCTCATTTTCAGCAGAACTACTTACCCATTGTGGTAGAGAGAGTAGACTCAGTGTCCACTTGTTTCTATCTCAACTCCCTGCTCATTC
>NW_005280795.1:0-445 GCF_000412655.1 Myotis brandtii
TTTTTGGGGGACATCCTATATATATTTAGACAGAGCTGATCTGAACCATGAACATTAAATGGTCATTGGGCCAGTGATTTATCAATTGATAATTTGATAAATTACATTTTGATAATTTGGGGGGGCATGAATCCCCAATTTATGTATTTTTGACTTATTTATAAATTATATACATGTACATTACTCTGCATATTATGTATATTATAAAACACTGACAAAATGGACATTTTAAAAAGATGAAATTAAAAATAAGCAAAATTAGTTGTATTCATTTCCTCTTAGAGCCTAATAGCTTACTTTGTCAACTTGGAGTATGTTCACACCATTTTGGAAACTCCTGCACTACACTTAGAGCTCTTAGAGGGCAGAGATTTTAATTCATGTACCCCCTCCCACATTATTGAACGTAGCACCAAACCTACATACACTTCATGCTCAAAAAATG
>NW_005280796.1:0-445 GCF_000412655.1 Myotis brandtii
GCCATGTGAAGAGGAAGGCAGAGATTAGGATGATGTTTCTACAAGCCCAAAACACCAAAGATTGCCAGCAAACCACCAGAAGCTAAGGGAGCAACCTGGAATAGACTTTCTCTCATGGGCCTCAAAAGGAGTCAACCTGCCAACACCTGGATCTCAGACGTCAAGCTCTGAAATGTGAGACAACAGATTTCTGTTGTTCAAGACATCCAGCTGGTGGTTCTTTGGGAGGGCAAGTTATGACAGCCCTAGGAAGCGAATGCACCCATGTTTGCATGACTATATTGTATTGTCATTGCCTGCCTATGTCCTCCACTTCCCACTGTGAACTTCCTAAGGGCAGGAAATGTGTCTTACTCATCCTGATTCTCCAGTGCCAAAAACAGTGTCTACAACATAAAAGACTCAAGTACTTCATGAATGAACTAATGAAAGGACAGCATTCCCC
>NW_005280797.1:0-445 GCF_000412655.1 Myotis brandtii
CATCTTTGTCGTGGAGTGACAGTTAATATGCATATTACTCTTTTATTAGATAGGATGGGTGCATTTTTCTCTGCATAAAACTAATTTCCTAATTCCACATGTGAAGTAAGAGAAGGTTCTTTCCTTCTATTCCAGTGGACTCGTACAATGGATGCACAGACCCTGTCCTTCTCACAGATGTGTTAAACTAAAGCATGCTTTACTGCCATCTCCCACCACTTCACTGGTGAGAAAAAGGAGAGCCCCATGTCTAGGGTAGAATAAGGGCTAATTATTACCATTTCAATATTGATAAGGAAAGCAAAAACTATTAATGTTCCAGAGGGAGTGTGAATTCCCTATATGTGTTGAGTGTATTGTGGTCAGTCGGTCAGAATAGATACAATTCCAGCAGGCCCAATAGAGACACAGCAGGGGCATGTGCTGTTTTATTAGTCAGATTAAT
>NW_005280798.1:0-445 GCF_000412655.1 Myotis brandtii
CATACTATGCTTTTATTATATAGTATTAGCTCCTGACATGTCTTTCAGTTTCATTCTGAATAATCATTAAATACTCTTTCAAAATATAACTTCGCTTTGTTGTACTTGCTTCATAAAAGTGGTGAGTGTATCATCTAGTTCTCCATTTCCCACATGCCAAGTATAGGATTTTGCATACAATAGGTGTACAATAAGAAATTCAACCCTCTCTCTACTCAGAGAGAGAAACATGAAATTTGAATTGGATCTAGAAGATTTTTAAGACATATTTCAGTTTTCAAATTCTGTGATTTTAATCACTTGTTGATTTGGTTTGGTTGATTAACTTATTAAATAGAAGTATTTATAAACTAGTTGATCCAGTGCACTAATATTAGAATGGTTCGCATGTGCAGTGATCAGTTATGGTATAAATTTAGACTGTGGGTGAGTCTGTGTGTGAGGG
>NW_005280799.1:0-445 GCF_000412655.1 Myotis brandtii
CCTGGGGGCATTCGTCAATGTCTAGAGACATTAGTGACTCTCGTGCCTGCCGGAGGCCACGGTATCTCGGGGCAGTAATGTGCGGGCAGCCCTTGTACCTGCTGCACTAAAGGGCGGGTCCAACAGCCAGTGCTGCCGAGTCAGAGAGCCCTGCATTGCACCTGCTGCCGACGGACATCATGGGACGTGATGAGGTGTCATGCCCGGCAGGAGGGAGAGCGGGTTCGCATTCTGTGGTTACTTGAGACCAAATGACTGTATGGGTTTATTGACCCCGATTTAATATCACAGCCAGTGGCGGTGAGAAGCGACCGGGGAACCGCTGGTGATGGAAGCACATTCTGGATCAGGTTTGTTTTTCCATCATCACCCCCTGGGGCAGGTGCAGAATGAACAGTTCGCTTGTGGTAAGAAACAACAATTTTTAAAAACATTTACTCAACTC
>NW_005280800.1:0-445 GCF_000412655.1 Myotis brandtii
ATAGTGTAGGCTGGAATTTGTTCTTAAACATAAGAAAAACTTTTTAAAAATACATTTAAATTTTGTCAACTTTTGTGATATAACAAATGAACATAATTAAGAGGCACTTAAAAATGAATAGAATTAACTATAAGATTTGTTTTTTCCCATTAAAAAACATTAAGTTGGAGTTGTTCCATTTCAAAATATACAGAGCTACCTCCACCTTTTTAATATCCTGTAATATTCCATTGCATGGATATGCTGTAATTTATTCAACAATAAATTGTTGTCCAGATAACTTCACCACAGTACTGGCTGCACATATAAAGGCTGCTTTTGCCTTATAATTTTAGATTGAATTCATTAAGAAACAGTATCAAATCTGTAGCAAAAGCTAATTTGCAACGCCGCTGTTCAGTGTTTAATAATAGTAATTGAGAGCAGTTCTGGTTCAGAAAAATTT
>NW_005280801.1:0-445 GCF_000412655.1 Myotis brandtii
CTAAGCATTTACCAGCATAGCACTGGGATGCTTACAATAGTGATCTCCATTTGCCTGAGTTTATATGTCCCCAGGCAACACAATAAGGTGTGATGCTTCAAAATAGAGCTGCCCTTCTTGCTCCTGGAATTCATAGAGTTTAATTGTGGTGTGCATTTAACTTTCTTTGTATCTAACAATGCCTGAGCTAAAAGAAAAATGCTGACATTACACTTTTTATATTCCATTACTGCACTTGACAATTGGATCATATTTTTTTCAAATAGTCTAATTAATGGATATAAGGGGAGAGCCATTACATTTAGATTGCTTTTAAGTACATAGTGAAAACAATCAGAAAGATCCAAGGTGAAAATGAGGTCAGATGGTGAATTTTGGATTGGATGTTTATTTAACAAAATTTAATTGAACACAAATGAATAAAAATACACACTATGCTGTCTTT
>NW_005280802.1:0-445 GCF_000412655.1 Myotis brandtii
GCCTGTAGGGTACTGTTTTCCACGCAGGAGTCCAGTAGAGGGGGACATTGCATAGAGGCCGTTCCTCACAGGCCAGTTCCTGACTTGATCCTGTGGCTGTGAGTGCCCAGATGCAGAGGGCAGGAAATGTGTCTCGTTCGTCCTCGCAGGACCCCAAATCTCTCCACACACCACGCTTAGTGAGTCACAGCCAGAAGCTCCGGGGCAGGCCCAGGAAAGCCCCGTGCTCTTTCTGTGCCGTTAGCCCTGATGAGTTTTCCCTTCCCATGACCAAATTATAAAATCGAAGCTCATTTTCCCAGGTGCCTTCCTTAGCAGCTGTCAAGAGTTGGAACTTGGCAAGACGAACAACGGGGTTTTAAAGCTTAAAATGCACTGATGTCCCGGATGGGTTTTCCCCTCTCTGCCCTCCACTCCTTCCTCAGAGAATTGTTCCTTGTCCGCC
>NW_005280803.1:0-445 GCF_000412655.1 Myotis brandtii
CCTTTAGAGTCGGCACTTGTAATGACTACACTACTCATGTCTGAAGAGCTCACAGCCTGGTGAGTAGGTCTGCGTGGAAAGAGAGATGGACAGATGGCAGGTTCTGCTAAATACCGAGTTCACTGACACACTTTATCACCTGGACTGGTAGGTGGGGAAAAGTAAAGAGAGCAATTTCTGCAGAAGGACACTTGATTCTACTTATGTACTCTGCTGAGGCAGGAGTGGAACATGAAAGCCAAAATGAGAGACGGTGGCTGGCCTGACCCAGTGCTTCACCTTGTTCAACTTTCCTATGGAGCTGCATAGAAGAGAGAAACAGGAAGAGGACAGAACCTGTGATGGTAACACACATTTTCCCTGCACACTGCTCAACCACCAATGTAGCCTGTTCAGATTATAATTGTTTTCCTTCTTCATGGTAGAACAGTGGTTCTCAACCTTC
>NW_005280804.1:0-445 GCF_000412655.1 Myotis brandtii
TCGAGTCAAAAAGTTTGCCCACCCCTGATCTAGTCAGTAGTCAAGCTTGCTGTAAATTACCATCATCTGAGGGAAGATTAAAACAATACACCCAAAACAATGCCCACTTGCAGGTGTGTGGGGAGGCAGGGGCAGGGGAAGGCATTCAGGTGCCAGATTTTCCAAAGCTGCAGGTGATTCCCAGGCACAGACAGGGCTGCTGGTGCCCTGTCTCGTGTTATCTTTGAATGACATTACTGTTCCTCCTCCTTGTCTTGCCCATTTAACTAATTAATTATTTAACCTTTTCTTTTTAAAATTTTATTTTACTTATTTTTGTTGTTGCTGTTGGGGCCTGATAGGGCAGGATGAAGGCTGCAGGGGAGCTTCCGGAAAGAGGAGGTCAGACCTATAGCATCTCTCCTTTCATCATACTCTTTGCGGCCCCACTGATCTTGTCAGTTCA
>NW_005280805.1:0-445 GCF_000412655.1 Myotis brandtii
TGGCAAAAGGACCTTACAGGTGTTGATTAACTCAAGGATCTTAAACTATGGAGATTATCCTGGATTATCTCTGTGGATGGAATGTAATCACGGGGATCCTTACAAGGAAGATAGGTTCAGAGTCAGAGATTGGAAGGTGCGAGGATGTTGGCTTTGAAGATGGAGATGGGGCCACAAGGTCAGGAATGACTGCAGGCAGCCTATAGAAGGTGGGAAGGCAAAGAAAGCCAAAAGAAGAAATGCAGTCCCGCAGCACCTTTATTTCAGGACTTCTGACCTCCAACAAAACTATAATAAATTTGTGTTGCTGTAAGCCTCTATGTTTGTGGCAAATGTTATAGCAGTGACAACCTTTCTAGATGAATTAATACAAATCTCCCTGAATGAATCTGCTGATTACTGATACAGTAATTTTTTAATCTATTTTTTTACCTTCTCAGCTCAA
>NW_005280806.1:0-445 GCF_000412655.1 Myotis brandtii
AAAACTGGTCTGGTCAGCAACTCTAGCTGAAAGTTGCACTTCTGGTGTACTTTATAGATGAGTTCCTTATTTCATTTTAAAATATATAAGGTGTACTAGGAAAATTAAGAAGATATTGATAAAGATCACTAACGATAATGTTGATTATGAATCTGAACTTAAGAAGTAATTCTGAATACAAATTTTATGATTTAGGAAAGGATCCTTTAACCCAGAAGAAGTGTTGTTCACAAAACCGGTAATGAACTAACACAAGCAAATCACTAGTTGTCTTTGTTCTTATAAATTCAGAAAAGCTGTGTTCCTACTTGGCTGTAAAAAAGGAATGTTTGACACAAGAAAATGGCATAATTAGCAGTTAATTTAAAGTAACTAAAGTATATTAGCCCTAATCAAATGAACAGTTTTATTTTTCTTGCTGTCTTTAGTAATCACACATATATGA
>NW_005280807.1:0-445 GCF_000412655.1 Myotis brandtii
GCAACTAAGGCTTATAATGAGAAAAGTTTGTAACAAATGGATAACTTCTCTTACAAATGTCTATGAGGCAGACTTAGCCAATATATCCCATTTATGGCATTTTTCTGGTCCAGGATTGAATTCAGCAACTCACACCTCATTCTGTTGTCATGCCTGGGTTGCTCTGGCTCATTTAAAGGATCACACCTGCCCAGCATGATACACCTGGCCTGCAAAAGGCAATGAATGGCCAACATTCCACACCTCACATCTGCTGACCACCAACTCCCAGTCCATCCTGATTGCCATGTCTGTGCTTCCTCTGAGCCCTGCCTCCACTTGCCTGCTCCAAGTCTATGAAAGATTTAGTTTCTCTGAGTCCCAGACTGAAGCTGTCTCCTTAACATTAATTCTTCAAATAATGCCTCCCAGTTAGAAACTGCACAGACCTCATCTTTCCCACCCT
>NW_005280808.1:0-445 GCF_000412655.1 Myotis brandtii
ATAAAATCCTATGCTGTGAGTTTGACATACTAGTATATGTCAAACATTAAATATGGTTGATATTATCATTTCCTTGCTTTTGATACCTCTTTGAGCAGCAGAAGGGGAAGGAAATTAAGCTCGTATTGGTCAGTAATGCAGCTTCCTGATAAAATGCATTGAAGGCTGAATCTGAGGCAGGCGAAGGAAACAATATATTCAGGAATAACATCAAGGGGTCCTTGTCTTCTCTGTTTTAGAATCACCCCAAGGTTATTTCAGACCTTACAAACAACTTGGCTTAATTACAAGCCAGTCAACAAATACTAATGGAATGACTACTAGTTACTCGATACTGTGCTAGATAATGATGAGGGCTATAGCACAGGTACATAAACAATGCCATTGCCCTCATAGCCCTTAAAATATAAAGAAACAAAGCTAATATACATACAGAAACAGTGCA
>NW_005280809.1:0-445 GCF_000412655.1 Myotis brandtii
AGACTGGGTGTAAACAATAGTGTTGTGGGGCCTGGTGACTTGGGACAATACATGTCCTAGTTAAACCCAAGCTGATTGTTTCAAGTGAGAAAATACGCTTATATTTCCAGAGCTTCTGATTTTCCCAAAAGAAACTAGAAATCTGGATTTTTAAAAATGCAAAATGTCCCACTTTTCAAATAATAGCAGTTAATTTAAATGATAAAAAATGTTGTCTGGGCGACACAAAACAGGTTTCCAGGTGCTATCCTTGGGCCTCCAACTTCCACCTCTGCCTTTTCCCTTGTTGAGTGCAGTGAACTCTGCTTCAGTACCATTTCTTCCCTGTCAGGGTCTTATAGGCACCTCCTTTCATTTTAACACACTGTTGCCTCTATTTTGAATCACTTCTCTTCTTCAGTTGCACTCTTTTATGTGTGTGTGTGTGTGTGTGTGTATATATATA
>NW_005280810.1:0-445 GCF_000412655.1 Myotis brandtii
ACTCTTCCCAGGCCCTGCCCTAATGGGAGACCACAGCTGTGTGATTGAAGTTGGTTTTAAAAACCAGGTCGACGATGCCTCCAATTAAATTACACTGTCCCCGCTCATGCAAAAGAAAGGGGCATCAAAGAGAAAATCCGTGCCGGGCACAGACATTGACAACGCCTGGCTTTTCGGCAGCCAGATGTTCGGTTCTTAGGTGAGGACAGCGAGGGACTTGAATGGGTGCTGGGTGTGGCTTTGAGATGTCCTCTAACGGGACGGGGAGTCTGTTACTGAAACCTTATTTCCAGGCAGGAAAGATGTATTGATTGTCCTACTTGTTGCTCTTTAAGACTTCTTTCTTGTATTTTAGTAAAGATAAGTCATCTTTCAGATAAGAAGTCAAGGTCTTGAATGCCCATGAAGTCAGGGGTAGGCTATGTATTATAATGGTATAGGAAAT
>NW_005280811.1:0-445 GCF_000412655.1 Myotis brandtii
TCTGTCTTTCCCCATCCCTTCCACTCTCTCTAAAAATAATAAATAAGTGGAAAAGTATCCCCGGGTGAGGAGTAACAAAAAAGGAAAAAGTTTTGGCAGAGAGAGCGGCTTCTGTAAGTTGAAAATTATAACTCTTTGCTCCCTCTGGATGGGGTCAAAGCTTGTGTGTGTTTTTCCTAGGGCCCAGTGTGGACCCTGCAGGAGAGATCTGGTCTGGGGCTGGTTTCCCCTGGGCAGGTGAGGAAAGGGTGCCAGAGGACCGGGGGCTGAGGTGGCATGCAGAGTGACTAGTTGGAGAAGCTCTGTTCATATCTGAGGTTACAGCCTGAGAGACCTGCCAGGAAGGTTTGGTCTCCCCCCAAAGAAGGTGCCGTGAGACTCATCTTGAAACATATTTTGGCTTCCCAGAGTGTAGGGAGCCACCTATCAGTCAGGGGAAATCTCT
>NW_005280812.1:0-445 GCF_000412655.1 Myotis brandtii
CACAAATGGGTCTTTGCCCTCCTGGAGACCAGGACCAGGAGAAAGCTACCTGACCAGGGTCAAGGTGGGTGACTAAGACAAACTCTAGGGGGCGGAGTGATGATGATGCCTTTCTGGGGACCCAGAGAGGGAGTGCAAGACCTCTGAACCCACGGCTGGCCCCTAGGGCGATTCCAGCCCCTGGGGACCAGGCACAGAGGAGGCCAACATTGCTGGTCTTCTCTGCTGCCGACCCCTTTTGTGCTCTCAGACAAGCATTGTCCCCTCCTGGCCTCAGTTTCCCTGCTGTACGACGGGGGTAACACCCTCTGCCCTGCTTCCCTCCTAGCTTGTTGTGGGGTTAAATGATATAGAAGAGCTTGGTTAGCTATAATAAAGAGCTGGAGGCACAGCCTTTTCATGATTGGTTTTTTTAAAAATATATTTTTTATTTCAGAGAGGAAGG
>NW_005280813.1:0-445 GCF_000412655.1 Myotis brandtii
GGGCAGAGCAGGGAGCGTGTCTGAGGACTCGATTGTGGTCTTGCCCAATCAGGCAGCATTACTGATATTTACCATTAATGACACTGTTTTAGGGCCAGGTTTTATTGGCCAGTACAGAGCTGTTTCAGAGTCATGGGAGATTTTAACCAAAACAAAGAGATTCAGTGTGCCTTCTCTTTGACTATCCCATATATTCTATAGGAAATTCTCTATGTGTAGGCTTATGGGCTGATCAGGAAAAGAACTTTAATATCTTAATAGTAACTCTGTTGTTTTCTAGTTAAATATGAGGAGACTGAGCTTCCAAAAGGTGCCACGCTCGCCTCGCCCGTTCAGCACGTGGCGCTGCTGCTCGGTTCTGTGCGCGAGTCCAGGGCGCTCTGCTCTGCCATGCAGCCTGGTCTGTGTTCATCCTTCCTGGTGGTTAGTTGGGTTGCAGTTTCTC